>NW_027494835.1:0-255821 GCF_021521415.1 Bidens hawaiensis
GAACCTTTCTATGAGAAACCTTGACAATCTGGATAGATTGTGCGCGTTTCTTCTCAAATCAAACTGAATAAACAGAAACGGGCCCCGTAGCTAATCCGGGACCCCAATATGTGATCTTTCTTTATAACTTAATCATGTTAGTAACCAATACATTTACCCAAGCTTATTTCCCCATAACTGTTTTCAGAAAGCGTAAACGAACAACTTGGCCCAGCTGGCAAAACGGGAAACTGAGCCAACTTCGGTTTTGAGTATTAGACATTGAACAACATCACAACCTAAGCCTATTGCCACTTTCTGGGCATTCCAGCTATACCCAGATTAGTTATACAGCCTAGTTTAGTGTTGAGATTATAATAATATTAAAATATTAATATTATTATAATATTGATTATAGGAATAGTGATAGCAAATCAAACAAACCACCAGCTGACTCGGTGCTGATTATCTACTAAACTGTGAGTTTCATGACCCCACTTTTAAACTGTTTTTACGAACTTTTGGGGTGAAAAACATGTTGTTACATATCTATATATACTCTGAACTGTTTGATGATGGGAATTATCTAAGTGCTAACACACAAAAGTCCCCACTAACATAGTAGTTAACTTCCAGCCGGTGGCTTGTGAATAGTACTATTGGTTTGACAAACCCAAACGGAGCCGGTATGTGTTGCTGAGACTTTACCCCATTTGCACATGACCATAATTACAAAAACACGCTATGTAGTGTTAGACATAGCTACTCGGGGCATGTTGTGGGCGGAAAGGGGGCCACAGTGGTTGATTGAGCGTGGGAAATTGAGGCACGCAGCACGAATAGTCAAGGCTTCACTGTAGCTTAGCATAATTACATCATGAACATACAAACAAACGTACTTGTGAACGTACATACATACATACTTGCATATTTACAACTGCGATTGTTGTACGCACAACTCATTTCTTGAAACTCGTGAAACTCACCAACTATTTGTAGTTGACCCGTTTTAACATGTTTTTCAGGTATACCAGACTTGGACTAGAAAGTCAATGTGCTACGTGTTTGACTTGCGATCAATGCTGGGTGAATTGATGCACGTGTGCTAGTAAAAAGTAAAGTCGCTTAACGGACTGGTTTTAGTTGTATCACCTAGTTGTAAACAAAGTTAGATCGATGTAAAATATTGTAAACTAGTTTGTATTGTTCTTTATAAACAATGTGGTTGATACCAGAGGTGTTTATTACATTTCCATTTTATGCTTCTGCAATTCGCTCAACTGGGTGTGACAGTCCGTGTCTGTGTCTGTGCGCGTGCGCGTCGGGTGCTTCGCACCCTCCGATAGGACTAGTGAGAGTGGTTAGCCATACAAGAACATTTCCATGGACAACTCCTTCCTTTTAAAGTGATTTCATTCTTTCCCACTTTCCATATGGGATGGAGTTTTCCTTACTTATTTCCTTAGCATAAAAATGCTTTCTTTTCTTTGCCATACATTTCCTATTACTAATCTCATGAATATTTTTGGGTCCTTCATCTTTATAATTTGTCAAATTTAGACCGAAATTTGTGGATGTTACATCCTCCCCACCTTTGGAATGAATCTCGTCCTCAAGATTCGCTAAAACAAATGTGGATACTTCTTTCTCATTTCCGATTGTATCTCCTAAGTAAACTCTAGTCCTCTTTCTGGAGTTCCACCTTATTTTGACTAACTTCAACTTTCGTCGTTTAAGTCTCTTTACTTGGAAATCTTCAACTTGTTGAGGTTGTTCTACAAATTTTAAAGTTTTTGTTGATTTCAACATCCTTTAAAGGCATAGCTAAAGTTTCGTCAGCCAAACACTTGCGTAAATTAGAAACATGAAATACATCATGTATGCCTTTCATTTCTTCTGGTAATCGTAACCGATAAGCTATAGTACCGATTTGTTCTAATACTTCAAATGGTCCCACAAAACGCGGACTTAGTTTTCTTTTCTTGCCGAATCGTACAACACCTTCCCAGGGTGCAAGGCCCCGAACCCCGGGAACCCCACAGTTGGTATTCATTCAAAACACTCGTAAAAACATTTAAACTTAAAAGCAATTCATTTCATTAAAATAACCATCTCATAGTATATTTCAACGGAAAACATAAATAATAAAATAAGTTCCCAAAATTCCAGGAATATTGCCAAAAACCAATTCATTTATATTTATAAAACTTTTAAATTAAAATGTTCAAAAATAAAATATTCCATCCACGTATGCCCTTCACCGTCCAAGTAGCTTCGTGCACGTCCAAGCGATAAGGCATCCTCTTCCTAACCTGAAACTCACACTAACATGCACACAAAGTCAGCTTGAGCTGAATGAGTTCAAGTTTTAAATAAGTAACATCAATAAGTAATAATCATGATAGTCATTTCAAAAGTTTTAAAGTAAAAAGAATACATCAGTTAAGCCATCATCATTGATAAATAATCATTCTCATATATAAATAAATTAATATATATATATATATATATATATATATATATATATATATATATATATATATATATATATATATATATATATAACATCCAAGTAATAACATCAGGGTCGAGCAAACGTACAACCCAAACACGTAACATCTCATCAACGCATGCAAACACAAAGTAGGCATACGTAACATCAGTAGTCAATACTGTAGGTTCCTGGACGGATCACACGAGATATCCCGATATACACAGGTGCAGAATCCCTGTGTAGATCGTTACGGACGTAGAATATTAGCTCACGAACACACGTACACACAATACGAACAACCACACGTTATATTGATAACTCAAACCGAGATGCTTACAGACTCACGTCAATAGACTCACACGTAACTGAACTCGATCAACCAAAACCTAAAAATGACCAACACTGAAACAGTAACCCGTAGGTTACTTAAATACACGACAACTTCGCCTCAGGCGAAGTTGTCAATAACTTCGCTCGTTGAACAAGTTCGCCTAGGCGAACTTGTCAACAACTTCGCTTGGTTAACAAGTTCGCCTAAGCGAACTTGTCAACAACTTCGCTGTTACACAAACAATTACATAAACAATATTACAGACTCGATTACAGACTTTATACATATGAACTACTGACATCTATGCACCAACAGACTCCCCCTTGGCAGTAGCTTCATATCTTGATCTTTCAGCTCTTGTCTCGTAATCCTGTATCTTCATGCGTGCACTCCTTCTCTAACACACACCGTCACAACTCGTTGATACTTTCTTGCTTCATCCTTCCAAGCTGGAATATAAAAGATCTTTTTCTCGTTGAGCATCTTCAGATCAGCTTGCGATAAGTTGACAAGATGCATCGGATCGTAAATTCTAAGTATCTCTTGTTCATCCTCATCTTCCATCACAGCTTCAGCAGTCTGGCAATCAACGTACCACCATTTTAGATTCTTCAACACATCTTGAGGCATATTCTTCATTGGAACCTCCTTGATGCATCGGATCGGCTTGTACTTCATCACCATCCATGGCTTGCCATCTGCTCTCAATCCCCTCTCTGTATCCTCCACGAGCTTTCCCTTCTGTGGCTTTAATAGTTCAAACTTCTTTTCTTTTACACCTTCTTTCCACACAATCTTCTCAATCATTCTTGCCATATTGTTGTTACTTCTGTTTATCAGGCCCAACCTGCCCAAATCTTTCACCTCGCATTCTGGCAACGTATTGAGAGATCTCAACATTCTTCTGAAGTATTGAATGCCATCATAGCGTTTTACCACAAATAACTTGATCTGTTCATCATAGATCCAACAGATGATTCCCTTCTTCGCCTCAGCATAGCCTTTAATGTTATAGCTTTTCTTGAACATGGCTGGAACAGCAGGCTTCTTGGTCTTGATAAACCAATGAGCACAGCCTTCCTTCCACCTAGGCTGCTCCTCCCACTCAGTAGTCTCATCCATCTCAGCCCTCACATCGGCTTTCTCAACTTCAGGGATCTCGTGCTCGAAATTTTCAACCACAATCTCTCCTTCCTCTATCACATCCTCAACAATAATTTCTGCACCAATCTTTTCAATCTCACTGATTGGCAGAACATCTTCATCAAATAATACATCGTCGCTGAACATGTCATCATCAAGTTCCTTCAGCGCATCGATCACGTCATCATCACCACCAGCCACTTCGGTAGACTCCCCCTCAGCTGTGGAAGCCCCAAGAGCTTGTGAGGTTCTTGGCAGCTCACCACCTGCACCTTCCGGTGCATTGGGATCATCGTCTCGGTCTTCTCTACGCTTGGTCCTCAACTCATCTCCTCTACAGCTCATCTCCCCCTGAGATGCCAAGAACTCCTTCAAGGCATCTATTATTTTCCCGTGCTCAGCCAGGAGGGATGCCTGCAGTTGATTTGCTTCCACTAGGCTTTGAATGGTCTTTGACTGCTCAGCTACAATCCGCTCTAGTGAAGCTATCCGATCCGAGTCAGAACTGGGCGTGTCCGCAGGTGGTACCGTACCCGATACTCCTGCAGTAGTGGTGACCGTAGACTCAACAAATCGTGCTACTACCACCGGTGGAGTACGCGATTGAGGTGGTAGAGACACAATTTCTGGAGCCGACGTCTGGACGGCTGTGATCTGTGGAATGGCAGCCGACGATGTAGCCACTACGGGAACACCCGTAGCGCTTGTACTCAATACCTGCACAGAGGTAGGAACAAGGGACATACCATACAAGGCAGGTGGAGCAAATCGTGCAAACCTTGAAGTCTCTCCGGCTCCTACACCCATACCTGTCGTTTCCCTTCTTGAGCGCTTGCGCACCAGCTGCACAGCCTCTTCTTCATCATCTTCCTCATCGTCGTCATCGACAATTCTCTTCTGCTTACCCACCGTTCTCTCATGTCTCACCATCATCTGTCTGGCCTCTTCCATCACCTCATCAAAATCTGCTTGTGGACCCGAGACTTGAATATTCTCATGTGGATCAAACCGGTCCATATCAAACAGCCCTTGCCCGCCGAACATGGCGTCAAGATCAATCTCAGAAGCTGGCACAGCAGCAGATACAGCAGTGGATACAGCAGTAGATACAGCAGGCGCAGCTGATACAGCCTGGGGTGCTGCCGCCTGTTGTGGTCTTGGGTCTCTGAACTCGTCCCCTGCCGCAGGCACATACTCCGGGTTAATAAGATACCCAAAAAGCGGAGTATGCCTGGGACGCAGCTCAGGCTTGCTTCGTGCGCTAGACGTGCGACACTGAGCAAAGATACGTTTCGTCACACATTCCACGTATCGAATAGGGCGTCTTTGAGGTAGCGACGGAGCCACATGATTTAAAATCATTTGTAGAAATCGAGGATACATTGTAAACCGCTCACGCGCCACAGCCCTCCTCTGACGATCGATCTCGTAAAAGATCATCTGACTAAAAGAATATCTTTTATTGTAAGTCAGGGCAGTCATAGCAGACTGCATCGTCGCACCCATTCCATCAGTGTCCGCCTTCCGTCCCGACATACAGACTATCATGACATGCATCAGGAAGCGCCACTGATCTAATAAGAATCCTTTCCTTCGCTGTGTATCCCCTAAGAGACCTGAATACCCCATCCTTAGGAACGCGCCATCTCGAAAAGGAGCAACAAACTCCGTGGGGTCATCTCTTGTTTCTTCTCCAAATTGCAACGCCACCCGTATGTGTTCAGAGGAAAACTGAACAACTTGACCATTAACGGTGGCTCGCATCACCGGGGGCTCAACCCGGCAATCATACTCTACCGTCTGCCAAAAGTCTTCAATATTCGGCAGTGAAATAGGCAGGGTAGTTGTGATAGCGTGAAAAATTCTTGAGCGCAGTAGAAAGGTAATAATCTCCCGGTAGTCCTCCACGCCTTTTGCATCCGGATCTAGAGTGATGAACTGGTTATGAGCTGGAAAGAATTGCCTCTGATCGTCACCGTCATCACCACCAGCTCCTCCAACAGCAGCCATATCTGCACTAAACGAACTAAGTTAGATAACCGTTAAGCAACTCACAAGTTCGCTGTATACCATGAGCGAAGTTGTGATCAAACATGTATAGGCGAACTTAAAGGTGAGGCGAAGTTGGGAACAACTTCGCTTCATCTGTAAGTTCGTCTAATTAAATTTAAGTAAAATGATCAAGGCGAAGTTGTTGTTAACTTCGCCTTATCACAACATCGCCTCAGGCGAAGATAAGTTTTAGGCGAAATTAAGCTTCAGGCGAAGTTGCGGATAACTTCGCCAAAAGCGAAATTAAGCCCCAGGCGAAGTTGCGGATAACTTCGCCTAAACCCTAACTTCTTCTTCATCTGAATCGGCGACTGTTCAGATTCAAACGGCCAAAAATCCGATGATTTCGCACGATTTGACGATCCAGGAGAGAAGAACACAACATATTAATGTTATTAAGACGAAAAGTTCGTCCATGAACACGTAACACATGTTTGAAAAACTCGGTTTTGAAGGTCCGACGACCCGAGGTCTCGAACCGGGTAAAAACTTCTATGAAAGAACATGATAGTGATGTATATCGACAACACGTACCCTCAACTAATAATCGAAACTGGAAACGAAGATCGAAATCGAAAAGGAATCAAGTTCGCCGGAAAAGTCTTAAGTTCGCCGGAAAAGTCGGAGCTTAAGTTCGCTGGTAACTTTGAAAATAATGAAAATCACTGTTTGAAAAACCTTATATAGGGTCAGTATAGTTCAGGCGAAGTTACGGATAACTTCGCCTAGGCCCTACAATAAACGTATACGAATCTGTCAAAATATTAACTCAATTGGGTTTGATTCTTAACTCAAAATATTAAGTTCCAGAAGTGGAACCAACTAATTTAGACTTGTTGAAAAAGAGCTATGATGTCGGGAAGACAGACCAGAGTCCGTCATCCCGCATCAGCTTTGACACTCGATTTTATAAATTCATAAAAACCATTCAAATCTCGTCCAAAAATTACGTATTATACCTTTCTGGAAACTAGACTCAAAGTATAACATCATGGAATCAAGAATCGATCAAAAACAATGGATTATCATCGCGTTACAGACCCTACAATAAACGTATACGAATCTGTCAGCAAACTGTTATCATCAAAACTCAACCCTAACGTGTTCGATAACGGGTTTAATGGTGAAAAAGACTTACGCTCACGACTGGCCGGAAAAAGAAAAATCGCAGGGGGGGGGGGACAGAGAAGCTGCCGATCGGACAATTTAGTTTGGTTAGGGTTTTCTTATTTTTTTTTATGATATAAAATAATAAGTTTCATTCTAGCCCCTCCAAATTGAAGTATATTGCATCTTGGAAGAAAAGTTAAACGATTAAACGTACCGGGATGACGTAAAGGCTTCCGAGAAACGTCGGTTAAATCCCGAGAATTATACATACTCTACAAGCTTTAAATCTTTAAATCGCAAATTGACGGGCGTTACACAGGGTGATACCTTTAACAAGACTTTATCGCCTACTTGAAATTTTAACGGCTTCGGCGAATATCACCATAATTCTTTTTTCGATTTCTTGCCGTTTTAAGTCGTTCATGGATGTTTCTTGGACTATCTCTGGTCCAGACATTTGATTATCTCCAGTTTTAGACCAACACACCGGTGTTCTATGTTGGTGCATAAATGTCAGTAGTTCATAGTCTAGTGTCTGTAATCGAGTCTGTAATGTTATTTATGTTTTTGTTTAAGCGAAGTTGTTAACAAGTTCGCCTAGGCGAACTTGTTGAACAAGCGAAGTTATGGACAACTTCGCCTGAACATGCCAGGCGAAGTTGTCGTGTATTTATATATAGGTTACGGTTTGTTTTGTGATGGTTAATAAGTAAGTCTTCTGAGTTAATCGAGTTGATCACGAGAGTCTGTATCAGTGATTCATATCACGTGAGTTCAGTTATTAATATATAACGTGTTTCGGTTATTCGTGTGTATTTGTTTGATTTGCTTTCTACGCTCGTAACGATCTACGCAGGGATTCCGCACCTGAGTAGACCGAGATATCTCGTGTGATCCGTCCAGGGAACCAACAATTGGTATCAGAGCATTTGCTCGATTGTGTGGTTCGGGATATTCACGCGGGTGTAGAAATCGTCCCGTTTCGACTATTCGCGGGACGTGTTTTCTGTGCTTTTGATCATTCTTACCTCCTACCATCGTGTTCAAGCCTTTACACCGTCAAAAACCTCGTTAAAATCCGATTTACAGATCTGCAGAAACTTCGTGTTCATCAGGCGAAGTTGCCGTCACTGTTCGTAGGGTTTCGGCGAATATATAAGGTTAAGCGAAGTTATCCACAACTTCGCCTACCTTCTCAAGTTCGCCTAACTCAAGCGAAGTTCTCTACAACTTCGCCTACCTCTTAAGTTCGCTTACCTCAAGCGAAGTTAAGAATCAGCGAAGTTAATCAGCAGTGTTATCAGCGAAGTTCTTCAGCGAAGTTCTCTACAACTTCGCCTACTTCAAGCGAAGTTATCCGTAACTTCGCCTACAGTACTTTAATATAAAAAAAAATTTCTTAATTTTTCAGGTTTCTTACTTTTCGGGAAAGATGTCGTCGATCAACATCTCTGAGTTAGTGAAGATGGAAGTTGAAGCAGGGTCTGCTACCAAGGCCCCAAGATTGCTGAAGGGAACCGATTTCGTTGCATGGAAGGATCGGTTCATACAATACGTCAAATACCAGGATGCGAAGATGTGGGTATGCATCCAGGATGGTTATATTCCACCAGTTATGGAGTATGAAGGTCGTGATCAAATTAAAAAGTATAGTAAAATGGAAGAAGAAGAGAAAAAGATGTATGAGGCCGAGAGCAAGGCTCAAGCTGCTATTACTATGGCTCTTCCTCAAGAGATCCTGCATACGTTCAGAAAGTATACGTCAGCAAGAGAGCTTTGGGAAGCTCTTGAGAACAGATTTGAAGGGAATGTAGGAATCCGTGCTTCAAAGATAAAATTGCTCAAAACCCAGTTCTCAGTCTTCAAGTATTTGAAGAATGAATCCTTAGATGATATTATCACTCGATATTACCATCTGATGACTGAATTGAGCAACTATTCAATTTCCTACCGAGAAGAAGAAATAGTTGAGAAGCTTCTAGATGCTCTCCCACCAAAATGGGAGATGTACACTGTGCTGATGAGGGAAGACAAGGACTTTCCCACATATGATCTTGAAACGGCAGTCAACAAGCTCAGAACCTTTGAGCTTAACATGGTCAGAAAAGAGACACCTATGGATCAGGTTCAAGATCCAGGTATGTATGGAGCTAAAGTCAACACTAGCTCAGGATCGAAGACTGAGTCTGCTGCCTACTACACAAAGGGAGAGTCGGCCCCAACTCATCACATGAGGGGCATGTGTCAGTTAACACAAATGGGGATGTTTGCTATGTAGCAGCTGGATCGAGTGGTTCTCAACCCCAGGTACGCAAGAGTAGTTGCTCTCCAAGTTCTCCCAGCAACAACTACTCCAAGATGCCTATGAGTGTCAAGTCTGCTGAAGAGCAGTTTGGTTTCTATGCTTCTTTCATTGCTTCCTATGAGAACTACATTCAAGGGAATATTGTTGATCCAGCTATGTTGGATAAAGATTACGATCAGATTGATGCTGACGATATGGAAGAAATGGATTTACAATGGCAAATGGCCATGATCGTGAGAAGAGTAAAAAGGTTTATGAGAAAGACGGGAAGGAAGTTTGTCGGTGGAAAGCCGGGGTTTGACAAGGCAAAGGTGAGATGCTACAATTGTCAGCAAAACAGTCACTTTGCAAAGGAATGCAGGAATGAGCGTGTAGAACGAAGTCAGGGTAGGTCTCCACAGCAAAGTGAGGGTAGAAAAGATTATAGTGCCATGATGTCCAGAGAAGCTGGTGAATACAACTGGAACCTGCTGTCTAAAGAAACTTTTGAGCAGGCAAATTTGGCAAAGGTTGAAACTGAAGAAAGTGAGAAGGTTACCGGAGAGGAAAAAGCTCTTATGGCAGACGTTAATGACCAGCTCTCCGAGGTATGTTCTAAACCAACTTGTTCAAAATGTGAGAACTTGTCTGAGCAACTAGCAACCATAACCGATCAGTATGTTAGGTTGGATGCTGAATTTAAAACCTTAAAAGAAGATCATCACTTTATTAAATCAAGAGAAAATAATTATAAAATTAAAATAAAAGCTTGTGAAAAAGATGTTAAAAGTCTAAAAACAAAACTTGCTGAAAAAATTGAAGTGATTGATTTAAGCTATGAAGTTTTGGAAGAAAAGACCAAACTAATTGCTGAGAGAGAAAAACAGATTGCTGACCACCAGGTGAAAGTGGTGGAACTGAATCGAAAACTGGAGCAGTTCAGAAATTCTTCTGCTATTCTTGATCACCTTGTTAGTGATCAAGGTTCCTCTGCTAAGAGAGGAGGAATCGGTTATCATGAGGTTCCACCACTGTACAATCACAATTACACTTTTAACCCTAGTGTTCAGAAATCTGTTGAATTTGAGGTTGCTCAGACAGTGCCAATTAAAGTAACTGTTAAAGAACCAAATGTTAGTAGAGGCGAAACAAGTTCGCCTGTTTCAAGTGTTGAAATTTCTGATCAAAGTCCAGTCTCGTCAGATTCGGATAAGTCATCCGAGTCTGGTAAGGCAAAAGAGGAGGTTGTGTTACCCAAGAGTGGAGAAAAAGATAAAACAAATAAAAGGAGTACTCCACTAAACCCGTACGTCCCACCATATGTGAGACGAACGGGCGGTAATATAGCCTCGACATCTAAAACACCGGTTGATAAAAAAGTTGAGCATAGGTGTTGTTTTAGATGTAATCAATTAGGACATCTTGTTGCAAATTGCCCTCTAAAGCAGCGATTCAGAGGTGTAAGGCCTACAAAAGCTGAGAATAAACCTAATAGTAATTATCATGCTGCTAAAAATGAAAACCACTTAAAATTCAAAAATGTGAATAATTCAGGTTTTCATAGAAACAAATCTCAGTTTTACACTGCTAATAACCAAACCACAAGTTATAATTCTTTCAATTCACAAAGGTTTGGTAGGCCTCACAATCAATCTTCAATGAGATATCCTAATGGGACTTACAGGAATTACCGAGATACTAACTTTGGAAAGCCAAAGTTTGGGATGTATAGATCCAAGACCAATTGGTCTTGGGTCCCTAAATTCTAATCTTTTGCTTTATTGTGCAGGAACAGTTGAACAGGGCTGCCAACAATCTTTGGGTTGTAGATAGCGGCTGTTCCCGGCACATGACGGGTAACAAATACTTGTTACACGATTTGAAACCTGTTCAAGGAGGGAGAGTGAGCTTTGCCGGTGAAAGTGGTGGCAAGATTACTGGAATGGGAACGGTGTCAAACGGAAAGATGACTTTGGAGAAGGTTAACTTTGTAGAAGAATTGAAGCACAATCTGCTGAGTGTGTCACAGATCTGTGATAAGGAGTACACCGTTCACTTTACAAAGAATGAGGCGATTGTGTTGAAACCTGGTTTTCATATACCAGAGGAGTGGATTGTGATGAAGGCTCCACGTGAAAGAAATACATATATTATGGATATGAGATCAACTGAAATGGCCACGGCAGAATCATGCCTTATGACAAAAGCTAGTGAATCAGAGTCCGAATTGTGGCATAGGAGAATGGGGCACATTCATCTTCGGAAGATGAACCACATTGTCAGGAATGGACTTGTGCTGGGCGTTCCCTTGAAGAATTT
Source organism: Bidens hawaiensis (assembly GCF_021521415.1). Classification (NCBI taxonomy): domain Eukaryota; kingdom Viridiplantae; phylum Streptophyta; class Magnoliopsida; order Asterales; family Asteraceae; genus Bidens; species Bidens hawaiensis. Next base: position 11,713 of record NW_027494835.1, read on the forward strand.
CAATTTTGAAGATAAATGTATAGCGTGCAAGAAGGGAAAGCAGCACAAGAAATCCCATCTCACCAAGGAAGTCAATTCAATTGCCAGTACTCTGGAGTTGCTTCACATGGATCTCTTCGGTCCCGTGAATGCAAAAAAGTCTAGGAGGAACTTCTTATTGCTTGGTGATCACTGATGACTACTCACGATATTCGTGGGTGTATTTCCTGAAATCAAAAAACGAAACGGCTCAGATGGTGAAGAATTTGATTACCAAAGTTGAGAACGTTATGGATAAAAGGGTTAAGTTTATCAGGAGTGACAATGGAACGGAGTTCAAGAATTTTGAGATGGAGATCTTCTGCCTTCAGAGAGGGATTGAACACCAATACAGCGCTCCGTATACACCGCAACAGAATGGAGTGGCTGAAAGGAAGAATAGAACATTAATTGAAGGAGCCAGAACTATGCTGGCTGATTCAAAGCTTCCTGTGGTGTTTTGGGCTGAAGCTGTTGCTACAGCCTGTTATGTTCTGAATAGAGTCTTAACTGTTAAAAGACTTGGTAAAACGTGTTATGAGCTTATGCATGGGAGAAAGCCCAACTTGAGTGGTCTTGAACCATTCGGGTCCCCTTGTTCGATTTTGAAGACAAATTCTAAATTTGGTGAAGTAGCCGATGAAGAAATCTTAGTCGGTTATATTGTTGGGACTCCCAACAGACGTGTCTTCAATACATCGACCAGCAAGGTTGAGGTGGTGTGTAACACCGATATCACAAGTTACCAACCGCCAAAACCTAGCAACGGACCTGCTGAGTTTTTCGACTATGTTAAACTTTTTATGTCTTTTAACATACCGTATTTGGATATTGCTGAAGAAGAAGAGAGAGTTGCTACGAAGATGATCCTTGATGAGGAAGAAAACCTATTGCAAAGACAGCTGATCGATAAATGTCAACCTTCCTCATCAAATGCTGTCGATACCCCTGCTACCTCGACTGAAGAAGAATTTTTCAATCCATTTCACTCTCAGCATGAAACAACCATTGACGAGCTCTCTTCTAACTTGGAAGACAATTTGCATGTCGGTTCTGTTCCGACCACGAGAATTCATAAAGATCACCCTTTGGAGAATGTGATTGGTGATGTGTCCTCCGGTGTACAAACAAGACGTAGCTTGAATGAGCACACCTGTGTTTACACAAGCATCAAAGAGACAGGGATAATCAACGAATGCTTGTACACCTGCTTTATCAGCCAGATTGAACCGAAGAATTATCAAATGGCTCTCAAGGACAGCTCGTGGGTCGAAGCTATGCAAGAAGAGTTGGCTCAATTCAAGAAAATGGAAGTTTGGACTTTGGTTGAAAAACCGAAGCATGTGCATGCGATAGGCACAAAATGGGTGTTTAAATGCAAGAGAGATGAGAAAGGGATTATCATAAGAAACAAGGCGAGGCTAGTCGTTAAAGGTTTTAATCAACAAGAGGGGATTGATCATAATGAAGTGTTCGCTCCTGTCGCAAGGTTGGAAGCCATTAGATTGTTTTTGGCGTTCGCTGCTTATAAGAAGATGAAGGTATTTCAGTTGGATGTGAAGAGTGCGTTTCTGAATGGGAAAGTTGATGAGGTAGTGTATGTTGAGCAACCTCCGGGTTTTCCTGACCCAGACTTTCCTGATCACGTGTACAAGTTAAGCAAGGCATTGTATGGACTACATCAGGCACCTCGTGCCTGGTATTCAACTTTATCAGATTACTTGCTTGAAAATGGTTTTGAAAGAGGGAAGATTGATAGCACGTTGTTCGTTAAGAGAGAAGGAAGCGACTTCCTGCTGGTGCAAGTCTACGTGGATGACATTATCTTTGCTGCATCTAAAGTCTCCATGTGTCAGGAGTTTGAGGACGTCATGAAGAAAAGGTTTGAAATGAGTGCTATGGGTGAACTAACTTTCTTTTTAGGATTGCAGGTTGATCAGAAGAAGGATGGGATGTTCATTCATCAGACCAAGTATGTCCATGATGTGCTCAAACGCTTCAAGATGGAGGACAGCACTCCATTCGACACTCCAATCTGCGTCAATCACAAATTGGGTGCTGAGTCAGACGGTGATGCAGATGTGGACCCAACTCAGTATCGGGCTATTATAGGTTCTTTAATGTACTTAACTGCTTCTAGGCCTGATATAATGTTTGCTGTTTGTCTTTGTGCTCGTTTTCAGGCAAACCCAAAGAAATCTCACATGAAGGGTGTGAAGAGGATCTTGCGGTATCTCAAGGGCAAACCGAAGCTGGGGTTGTGGTACCCGAGAGGAGGAGACTTGGAGCTAGTCGCTTACACAGATTCTGATTATGGAGGGTGCAATCAGAGTCGGAAGTCAACAACTGGAGGATGTCAGTTTCTTGGTGGCAGATTGGTGTCGTGGCAATGCAAGAAGCAGACTTCAGTCGCAATTTCAACCTGTGAAGCAGAATACATGGCAGCATCCAACTGCTGCTCCCAGGTTCTTTGGATTCAACAACAGTTGCGCGACTATGGTCTGAATTTCTTACTTACACCTATTTGCATTGATAACACAGCTGCTATCTCAGTAACTAACAATCCCGTGAAGCATAGTAAAACTAAACATATTGACATACGTCATCATTTTATACGGGATTGTGCTGAGAAGAAACTGATTGTGCTTGAAAAGGTGGATACGCTTGATAATTTCGCTGATCTTTATACTAAAGCGTTTGACAAAACAAGATTTCAAAACCTTATCGAGCTGAATGGGATGATCAATCCCGAGTAACCATCCTTTTCATGTTATATTTAAAAAAAAAAAAAAAAAAAACGTCACTATCGCTTAAAATATGTCGGTTACCTCAGTTTGAAGGACTTGTCTTCGGATATGTTTTGGTCCTCATTTTCTACTTGTAGATTTTGAGGATAGCCATTAACCAGATGACTGAAAGTGACCGGGGCGGTTTATGATGAGTTTTCATTCTTTCGCTTAAAATTAGTCGATCATATTAATTAGTTAGAAGGACACATACTAGTATGTGGTCGGTCCAGCTGATCCATTGGATCTTCGGGATAGCCTTTTACCTGAAGACTTTGTTTTGGTCGGGGCGATTAATGTTAAAAATTTTTCAGGGAAATGAAATTATTTTTCAAGTCTACTACTTCGTAAGAAGTTCGTTAGCTATGTTTAACAGAAAATTGATCCAACCTTGGAAAATAATATATATACTGATTCTGTGTGCTTAACTAGTGAAGTTATTAGGCTTAAAAGGCTTTAGGACAGTCATTGTATGTCATGGTAACTTTTTATGGTGCGTAAAAGTAGATGTGATACAAACTAAAACTACTTGATTTTACGTGGAAACTCCTTACGAGTTTTGCATGTCTTCATATATATCTTTCCGAATGATAGGCAGAAAAGCGATTACCCAGTCATACACGAGCCCGTAAGTGTTCTGATTCCCGTGAAGATAGCGTTTCAAGAAACTGCAGTGATCCAGATTCGGGACTTGCAGTTGGTTACTACTCTGAAGTCTATGTAAATGTTTATCATAAAAAAAAAAAAAAAAAAAAAAAAAAAAAAAAAACTTATGAGTTATTGGAACATTCTAGAGTTCAAAATATCAAAACTTCTTAATCATGGAGTAGGAAAGAGAACGGGAAGCAGATGAAGAGTAATTACAAACTTAATCAGACACTAAGGGTCGAAGTCAATTCGGGGTGACTTGGGAAAAGCCAAATACGCTTTGAGAATAGATAGGAGGCATCATAATCTCTGAGTTGTTGCCCACTTAATTTTTGAGCTTAATTGAACTTAACTCGTATCACAGAAACGATGAAAACCATCTTAAGTTATTTACCTGCTTACAACCTGTCTCTATATGTTATAATACAGCTAAACACGGATCTATGTGACAGTCACGTAATTAGTATGATTCCTGTTCGGATCTTTTCTAAAACGTAGTAGTCCCTATCGAGACTGAAATTTGATCCCTTATACTTTAATTGTTAAAGTTTTCTTTTTATGTAGTTGTTTGCTTTTATAAATGGTTACTTGGACTTGATCGTGTTATTTGATTCTTAAAGGGAAGTTTTAAAAGTTAATTGCAAAATTTTCGAATTATAAAGGTTGATTTTGTAAATATAGGCGATGTTGTTAAACAGGCGAACTTATGAATAACTTCGCCTAGGCGAAGTTAACCGTAACTTCGCATGTATAATCTCTGACCCTATATAAAGAATTTTTAAGGTCAAACTGTTCATAACTTTCAATATCAGCGAACTTATCCCCGATTATCACAGCGAACTTAATCTGTTTTCATCCGATTATCTTTTTTCCGATTTCAATCAGTATTCAAGGTGTGTTTGGGTTCTATATCTTATACTCGATGTTCGATGTTGTTAATCCAAGGTTGTTTCGACACCCGGTTAACGACCTCGGACGTTCGAAACCTATACCCGATTTCAAAACTTGTTTTACGTGTTCATGAGCAAACTGATTGTCCGGTCTGCCTTAATACCATGTGTTTTAGTCTCCTAAATCGTCAAAATTGGCCGAAACACCAAACTTTTCGATGTTGATTCTGCTTACTGTTGTCGATTCAGATTCAGACGAACTTAAGGTTTAGGCGAAGTTATCCGTAACTTCGCCTGAGTCTAAACTTCGCCTGAGGCGATGTTGTGGTGAGGCGAAGTTATCATTAACTTCGCCTGGACCTTTTAATTTTTTAATTATTAGACGAACTTAAAGATGAAGCGAAGTTGTTCCCAACTTCGCCCCAACTTTAACTTCGCCTATACAGAAGTTATCACAACTTCGCTCATGGTAATAGGCGAACTTGTGTTAAACCTTAACGTATATCTAACTTAGTTCGTTTGTTGCAGATATGGCTGCAGTAGCAGGTGCCGGAGGTGCTGGAGGTGATGACGGAGATAATCAGAGACAATTCTTCCCGGGTCACAACATGTTCATCACCTTAGACCCGGAAGCGAGTGGTGTGGAGGATTACCGCGAGATAATCACATTCCTCCTTCGCTCGAGGATATTCCACGCTATCACGACGACTCTGCCGATATCCTTACCCAATATCGAGGATTTCTGGCAGACGGTGGAATACGATTGCCGTGTTGAGCCCCCGGTTATGCGAGCAACCGTCAACAATCAGGAGGTTCAGTTCTCATCTGAACAAATACGGGTGGCTTTACGGTTCGGTGAGGAGACTAGGGATGACCCTACTGAGTTTGTGGCTCCGTTCCGTGATGGAGCGTTTCTCCGAATGGGCTATTCTGGTCCATTAGGTGATACTCAGAGGAGGAAGGGGTTCCTGCTCGATCAGTGGCGCTTCCTCATGCACGTCATGATTGTGTGTATGTCTGGGAGGAAGGCGGGTACTGACGGAATGGGTGCGACCATGCAGTCCGCAATGACTGCTCTGACCTATAACAAACGTTATAGCTTTAGTCAGATGGTCTTTTACGAGATCGACAGACAGAGGAGGGCGATGGCTCGTGAGCGGTTCATAATGTATCGAAGATTCATCCAGATGATCTTGTACCATGTGGCTCCAAATTTGCCTCAACGACGCCCATAACGATACGTGGAGAATGTGAGCAAACGTATCTTTGCTCAATGCCGTACTTCGAGTGCGAGGAGCAAGCCTGAACGTCGTCCAAGGCATACTCCACTCTTTGGGTTCTTAATAAACCCGGGGTATGTGCCAGCTCGGGGGGGTGAGTTTAGAGACCCTCAACCACAACAGGCAGGAGCAACTCGAGATGTACCTACTGTGCCTGTGGTGTCGGCTGAGGAGGATGTAGACCTTGATGCTGCATTTGGCGGCCAAGGATTCTTCGACATGGACCGTTTTGATCCACAAGAAGAGGTGCAGGTCTCTGCTGCACAGGTTCGGGAAGTGAATGTTACTAGAGCAGCTACGACGGTGGCTGACTCAGATCTTGATGACGTTATGGATGAGGCGAGAAGGATGTTGGTGAGACGAGAAAGGACGATTGGGAAGAGGAAGAGGACAGTTGATGATACTGAGTCAGAAGAAGAAGAGGATATTCACAAGCTGATTAGACGATCAAGACGTGAAAGGACAGGTGCAGGTATGGGAGCTGGAGAGACTTCAAGAGTTGTACGGTTCGCTCCATCCGCACTGTCAGGTATGTCGATTGTTCCTACTTCTGTACAGGTTACAAGCGCCGCGGATGTTCCCGTGGTGGCAACATCAGCTGTCGGCATCCCATCCATCACACTACAGACGACGACTCCGGAGATTGTGTCGTTACCACCTCCAACGCTTACTCCTTCAGAGGTGGTGGCACAATTTGTAGAGTCTACCGTCGTTGCAACTGCAGGGTTGTCGGTCACGATACCACCTGCGGTTACGTCCACAACTGCTTCTGATGTCCCGGTTACACTCGAGATCTCTGCTGAGTATACTCAAGATACATCTAACATGAGGTTTGATTTCGATGCAACCTTCTCAGACTCGGAGAGAATAGCTGCACTTGAGCGGGTCGTGGCTGAACAATCAAGGGTGAATCTTGTCCAGACCCAGGCTATTCATCGCCTTGTAGCAGAGAATCAACTACAGTCGTCCCTCCTGGTTGAACATGGGAGAATTATAGATGCTATGAAGGAGTTCTTGGCATCTCAGGGGGAGACAGGCTGTAGAGGCGACGAGTTAAGGACAAAGAGGAGAAATGACAGAGATGATGATCCCAATGCACCGAAAGGTGCAGGTGGTGAGTTGCCAAGAACTACTCAAGCTCTTGGGACTTCCACAGCTCAGGGGGAGTCTGCAGGTCCAGTTGGTGGTGATGAGGTGGTGATGGTTGATGATGATGATGTGATCGATGCGTTGAAAGAATTGGATGATGATATGCTAAAGGATGATGTGATGTTTGATGATGATGTGCTGCCTATTGAGGAGATTGAGAAGATTGGAGCACAGATTGTGATTGAAGATGAGATTGAAGAAGGTGAAATAATTGAAGAAAATGTTGAACATGAGATCCCAGATATTGAGAAAGCCGATATGGGTACTGAGATGGAAAATGATGAGACTGAGTGGGAGGAGCAGCCTAGGTGGAAGGAAGGCTGTGCTCATTGGTTTATTAAAACTAAGAAGCCTGCTGTTCCAACCATGTTCAAGAAGAGTTATAATATCAAAGGCTATGCTGAGTCGAAGAAATGAATTATTTGTTGGCTATATGATGAACAGATAAAGTTGTTTGTGGTAAAACGTTTTGATGGGATTCAGTATTTTAAAAGAACGTTGAGATCTCTCAATACATTGCCGGAATGTGAGGTGAAGGATTTGGCTAGATTGGGGCTGATCAATAGAAGCGACGACAACATGGCAAGGGTTATTGGGAAGATCGTGTGGAAAGAAAGCATAAAAGAGAAGAAGTTTGAGTTATTAAAGTCACAGAAGGGAAAGCTAGTGGAAGATAAAGAAAGGGGGATGAGAGCAGATGGCAAGCCATGGATGGTAATGAAGTATAAACCGATTCAATGCATTAAGGAGGTTCCAATGAAGATTATGCCTCAAGATGTGTTGAAGAATCTTAAATGGTGGTATGTTGATTGCCAGACTGCTGAAGCCGTGATGGAAGACGAAGACGAACAAGAAGTGCTGAGGGTGTATGATCCGATGCATCTTGTTAACTTATCGAAAGCTGATCTGCAAGTGTTGAATGAAAAGAAGATATTCTATATTCCTGCTTGGAAAGACGAAGCGAGGAAGTATCAGCGAGTAGTCACGGTATGTGTTAGAGAAGGAGTTCATGCGTGAAGATTACAAAACAAGTGCTTAAAGATCAAGATATGAAGCTACTGCCAAGGGGGAGTCTGTTGGTGCATAAATGTCAGTAGTTCATAGTCTAGTGTCTGTAATCGAGTCTGTAATGTTATTTATGTTTTTGTTTAAGCGAAGTTGTTAACAAGTTCGCCTAGGCGAACTTGTTGAACAAGCGAAGTTATGGACAACTTCGCCTGAACATGCCAGGCGAAGTTGACAAGAACTACTCAAGCTCTTGGGACTTCCACAACTCAGGGGGGGTCTGCAGGTGCAGTTGGTGGTGATGAGGTGGTGATGGTTGATGATGATGATGTGATCGATGCGTTGAAAGAATTGGATGATGATATGCTAGAGGATGATGTGATGTTTGATGATGATGTGCTGCCTATTGAGGAGATTGAGAAGATTGGAGCACAGATTGTGATTGAATATGAGATTGAAGAAGGTGAAATAATTGAAGAAAATGTTGAACATGAGATCCCAGATGTTGAGAAAGCCGATATGGGTACTGAGATGGAAAATGATGAGACTGAGTGGGAGGAGCAGCCTAGGTGGAAGGAAGGCTGTGCTCATTGGTTTATTAAAACTAAGAAGCCTGCTGTTCCAACCATGTTCAAGAAGAGTTATAATATCAAAGGCTATGCTGAGTCGAAGAAAGGAATTATTTGTTGGCTATATGATGAACAGATAAAGTTGTTTGTGGTAAAACGTTTTGATGGGATTCAGTATTTTAAAAGAACGTTGAGATCTCTCAATACATTGCTGGAATGTGAGGTGAAGGATTTGGCTAGATTGGGGCTGATCAATAGAAGCGACGACAACATGGCAAGGGTTATTGGGAAGATCGTGTGGAAAGAAAGCATAAAAGAGAAGAAGTTTGAGTTATTAAAGCCATAGAAGGGAAAGCTAGTGGAAGATAAAGAAAGGGGGATGAGAGCAGATGGCAAGCCATGGATGGTAATGAAGTATAAACCGATTCGATGCATTAAGGAGGTTCCAATGAAGATTATGCCTCAAGATGTGTTGAAGAATCTTAAATGGTGGTATGTTGATTGCCAGACTGCTGAAGCCGTGATGGAAGACGAAGACGAACAATAAGTGCTGAGGGTGTATGATCCGATGCATCTTGTTAACTTATCGAAAGCTGATCTGCAAGTGTTGAATGAAAAGAAGATATTCTATATTCCTGCTTGGAAAGACGAAGCGAGGAAGTATCAGCGAGTAGTCACGGTGTGTGTTAGAGAAGGAGTTCATGCGTGAAGATTACAAGACAAGTGCTTAAAGATCAAGATATGAAGCTACTGCCAAGGGGGAGTCTGTTGGTGCATAAATGTCAGTAGTTCATAGTCTAGTGTCTGTAATCGAGTCTGTAATGTTATTTATGTTTTTGTTTAAGCGAAGTTGTTAACAAGTTCGCCTAGGCGAACTTGTTGAACAAGCGAAGTTATGGACAACTTCGCCTGAACATGCCAGGCGAAGTTGCCAAGAACTACTCAAGCTCTTGGGACTTCCACAGCTCAGGGGGAGTCTGCAGGTGCAGTTGGTGGTGATGAGGTGGTGATGGTTGATGATGATGATGATGTGATCGATGCGTTGAAAGAATTGGATGATGATATGCTAGAGGATGATGTGATGTTTGATGATGATGTGCTTCCTATTGAGGAGATTGAGAAGATTGGAGCACAGATTGTGATTGAAGATGAGATTGAAGAAGGTGAAATAATTGAAGAAAATGTTGAACATGAGATCCCAGATGTTGAGAAACCCGATATGGGTACTGAGATGGAAAATGATGAGACTGAGTGGGAGGAGCAGCCTAGGTGGAAGGAAGGCTGTGCTCATTGGTTTATTAAAACTAAGAAGCCTGCTGTTCCAACCATGTTCAAGAAGAGTTATAATATCAAAGGCTATGCTGAGTCGAAGAAATGAATTATTTGTTGGCTATATGATGAACAGATAAAGTTGTTTGTGGTAAAACGTTTTGATGGGATTCAGTATTTTAAAAGAACGTTGAGATCTCTCAATACATTGCCGGAATGTGAGGTGAAGGATTTGGCTAGATTGGGGCTGATCAATAGAAGCGACGACAACATGGCAAGGGTTATTGGGAAGATCGTGTGGAAAGAAAGCATAAAAGAGAAGAAGTTTGAGTTATTAAAGCCACAGAAGGGAAAGCTAGTGGAAGATAAAGAAAGGGGGATGAGAGCAGATGGCAAGCCATGGATGGTAATGAAGTATAAACCGATTCGATGCATTAAGGAGGTTCCAATGAAGATTATGCCTCAAGATGTGTTGAAGAATCTTAAATGGTGGTATGTTGATTGCCAGACTGCTGAAGCCGTGATGGAAGACGAAGACGAACAAGAAGTGCTGAGGGTGTATGATCCGATGCATCTTGTTAACTTATCGAAAGCTGATCTGCAAGTGTTGAATGAAAAGAAGATATTCTATATTCCTGCTTGGAAAGACGAAGCGAGGAAGTATCAGCGAGTAGTCACGGTGTGTGTTAGAGAAGGAGTTCATGCGTGAAGATTACAAGACAAGTGCTTAAAGATCAAGATATGAAGCTACTGCCAAGGGGGAGTCTGTTGGTGCATAAATGTCAGTAGTTCATAGTCTAGTGTCTGTAATCGAGTCTGTAATGTTATTTATGTTTTTGTTTAAGCGAAGTTGTTAACAAGTTCGCCTGTCTGTAATCGAGTCTGTAATGTTATTTATGTTTTTGTTTAAGCGAAGTTGTTAACAAGTTCGCCTAGGCGAACTTGTTGAACAAGCGAAGTTATGGACAACTTCGCCTGAACATGCCAGGCGAAGTTGCCAAGAACTACTCAAGCTCTTGGGACTTCCACAGCTCAGGGGGAGTCTGCAGGTGCAGTTGGTGGTGATGAGGTGGTGATGGTTGATGATGATGATGATGTGATCGATGCGTTGAAAGAATTGGATGATGATATGCTAGAGGATGATGTGATGTTTGATGATGATGTGCTGCCTATTGAGGAGATTGAGAAGATTGGAGCACAGATTGTGATTGAAGATGAGATTGAAGAAGGTGAAATAATTGAAGAAAATGTTGAACATGAGATCCCAGATGTTGAGAAACCCGATATGGGTACTGAGATGGAAAATGATGAGACTGAGTGGGAGGAGCAGCCTAGGTGGAAGGAAGGCTGTGCTCATTGGTTTATTAAAACTAAGAAGCCTGCTGTTCCAACCATGTTCAAGAAGAGTTATAATATCAAAGGCTATGCTGAGTCGAAGAAATGAATTATTTGTTGGCTATATGATGAACAGATAAAGTTGTTTGTGGTAAAACGTTTTGATGGGATTCAGTATTTTAAAAGAACGTTGAGATCTCTCAATACATTGCCGGAATGTGAGGTGAAGGATTTGGCTAGATTGGGGCTGATCAATAGAAGCGACGACAACATGGCAAGGGTTATTGGGAAGATCGTGTGGAAAGAAAGCATAAAAGAGAAGAAGTTTGAGTTATTAAAGCCACAGAAGGGAAAGCTAGTGGAAGATAAAGAAAGGGGGATGAGAGCAGATGGCAAGCCATGGATGGTAATGAAGTATAAACCGATTCGATGCATTAAGGAGGTTCCAATGAAGATTATGCCTCAAGATGTGTTGAAGAATCTTAAATGGTGGTATGTTGATTGCCAGACTGCTGAAGCCGTGATGGAAGACGAAGACGAACAAGAAGTGCTGAGGGTGTATGATCCGATGCATCTTGTTAACTTATCGAAAGCTGATCTGCAAGTGTTGAATGAAAAGAAGATATTCTATATTCCTGCTTGGAAAGACGTAGCGAGGAAGTATCAGCGAGTAGTCACGGTATGTGTTAGAGAAGGAGTTCATGCGTGAAGATTACAAGACAAGTGCTTAAAGATCAAGATATGAAGCTACTGCCAAGGGGGAGTCTGTTGGTGCATAAATGTCAGTAGTTCATAGTCTAGTGTCTGTAATCGAGTCTGTAATGTTATTTATGTTTTTGTTTAAGCGAAGTTGTTAACAAGTTCGCCTAGGCCGTAACCTATATATAAATACACGACAACTTCGCCTGGCATGTTCAGGCGAAGTTGTCCATAACTTCGCTTGTTCAACAAGTTCGCCTATGCGAACTTGTTGAACAAGCGAAGTTATGGACAACTTCGCCTGAACATGCCAGGCGAAGTTGTCGTGTATTTATATATAGGTTACGGCTTGTTTTGTGATGGTTAATAAGTAAGTCGTCTGAGTTAATCGAGTTGATCACGAGAGTCTGTATCAGTGATTCATATCACGTGAGTTCAGTTATTAATATATAACGTGTTTCGGTTATTCGTGTGTGTTTGTTTGATTTGCTTTCTACGCTCGTAACGATCTACGCAGGGATTCCGCACCTGAGTAGACCGAGATATCTCGTGTGATCCGCCAGGGAACCTACATTCTACATTTTCATCCATACAATGCTTCGAATTGTGCAGCCTGAATACTCATGTGATAACTATTATTAAATGAGAATTCCACTAAAGGAAAATGATCATCCCAACTTCCTTTTTAATCGAATCGATTTTTTATTTTAATCGAATCGAGTTTTTTATTTCAATCGAATCGAGTTCTGAAATCAATCGATGTCATATCCTCCGCGAGGGCCTAGGTGCGACACCCGTTAATTGGTATCTGTTTTGAAAATGTATCAGATTTGCGGGTTATTAGCGGAAGTCTTTAAAATATAATATTCATTTATAAAATGTCGGGTCAGAATGCCCGTTGAATATTTCAAATACCTGTCTTTTAAAAATGTATTTCTTTATAATATTTTGAATAAAATATCCGAGTCATCAGATCACCTTTAATGATTATGTCTCCAATCTTCTATCAGTCTTGCCTGTTAGTTCTATTTTTTACAGTTTCCCAAAAACGTGGGGAAAAATACGTCAGCACACAGCCGGTGAATGACGCTGACTCAGTATCAATACCATTGTCAAAATAAATAATAATACCTTTGTGACAATACTCATTAGGCACCTAACTCAATTAGGTTAAAATTACCCTAAGTACATGTACAATTAATCATATACACAATATCATTTCTTTGAACAGTCCGTAGACTTCCAGAGGCGTGTTTGATGATATGCATGGCCTCGGGGAAATTCAGAGTCACCATGTATGAATGGATCTAGACACATGTATACTCTTAATCTGAGTATGCCCGTTTCTTATTATTGTAACACAAAGTTTTAAGGATTCGTAAATCCCATGCAAATATGTTCAGACTCTATAAGAGTTGTAAAATTTTAGGGCGAATTCACTTTTTATGATTGTAATCAGTTTCTGGCACTGATTCCTGTATATTGATCAGTTTCGGTTACTGACCCCTGTCTGTAAATCAGTTTCTGTTACTGATTCCTGTTTCTGTTTCCGGTTTCTGATTGATTGATTGATTGTTATCTTGGACCTATAGTACGAGTTTAACATTTGTATAAATATCTAGATCAACGATCTAGCTTCAGACCCCGTAGTCTGTTTTGTATAGCTGTAACCTTGACAAATCATTTGTTTGTATAAAATATTTGGACCTTTAGTCCTTCTGTTTATTTATCAGTTATATGCCAGGTTTCTTCTTCAGGAAGAAACATTTATACCAATTTTCTTTTTCAAGAAAAAACATTACTTTAACTATAACCTGTATGAATGAATAGTATCTTTCTTAATCATTAAGAAATACTATTTTAACTATACCCTTTGCATGTAAATGATTACGTTTCTTAATCATTAAGAAACAATAATTAACTATAACCCTTGCTTATGAAAAACTATATTATGTTTAACAGTGATCAAGGTTCGGGCTATACCCCCGACTATGGTCTAAGCTATTATTATAATAAAATAATATTTAAACAGAACCCCTACCTCACACGGGTATTTGGAGTTAACTGCCTATGACTGATCGAGCGTCACTACTACTCTACTTCGCGTTCTAGAGCTTAGACCGTCAGAGCTTCGGAGCTTGGCACGTTCCACGAGGTTGGCATGCAAACCGAGGCTAACTATGTGAAAATGTGTGTGTTTGAGGTGTGCGGTGAAATGCCGTGAGCCTCCCCTTTTATAGCCGAAATTGGGTACCATCGTGTAGCGTGATGGTCCCTTCCTCTAGGACATCGCGCTACGCATGGCTACTGACTCAGCCGTAGCATCTGCCACGTGTCATCCCGTAGCAACACGGGTCTGTTGCGTCATCACACTCCATCGCGTAGCGCGATGGTTTTGTTTCTGGGCTCATCGCGTAGTGCGATGGGTTCCAAAATTCAGTTTTTTATTTTTAGTCCATCTTCGTTGATAACTTGCCACTTCTTGATCATACTTCTATTTTCCAAAAATACTAAAGCTGCCCTTATGCGGCGATGAGAGCGTGCGAAGTGCAAAGTGCGCCATCAAAACACCACATTACGCCCATCGCCCAAGCCCGAGTCCGTGTCCGTGCGCGTCGGGTGCTTCGCACCCTCTGCTAGGACTATGGAGAGTGGTTAGCCACATTAAAACATTTCTATGGAAACTTGCTTCCTTATAAAGAGCTTCCATTTCTTTTCTTGTTTCCATGTGGGATGAAACTTTTCTTCCTTATTTATACCCATAGGGAATGCTTCCCTTTTCTTCCATCTTTCCATGTGGGATGGATTTTTCTTATTTACTTAACATAAAATGCTTATTTTTCTTATTTTACTTTTCTCATGACTTATCTTGAGAATATTTTTAATCCTTCAACTTTCAAAGTTGACAACTTTAGCCCAAAACAAATATGGGTTTTTCCAATCGAATCGAATTTAAATATTCGATTCGATTCATTTTTATTCGATTTGATTATTTTACGTTCAACTCGATTCATTTGTATTAAATTTGATTCAAACTGATTCGATTCCTTTAATTCGATTCAATTAGTGGTATTTGATTAGAATCTTTTTCTCGATTCGATTCATTTAGACTTTGGATTTTTCAACAAAAGTGACTACTTTTCAATACCATTCTGTTTGAGTCTACTAATTGTCAAAATGGCACAAGATCCTGAAGTGAAGACCTACATAATGTTTGAGAATGAAGCTAGTACCATGAACGAACCATCTAAGCTTCTTAATTGGTATACTAACTTTGAGGAATTTAAATGGAGATTTAAGAACTACATAAGGATAAATGACTTTGCTCTTTTATGATCCATTGAAAATGGTCCTCATAGACCTACCACAGCTTCTCCTGCTGGACCAGTTCCTGTTCCTGTTGCAAGTTACATTGATGAGGATAAAAAGTTAATCCTTGATAATGAGAATGCCTACGGTGTATTCAGTGTATGTTTATCAATTGACATTGCTCAAACACTTAGAGAATACACCACTACAAAAGATCTTTGAGATGCATGGTTAAGAAGTTTTAGGGTAATTTGGACATGAGGGAAAGCAAAAAGGATATGTTGAAAGGTGAGTTCAACATGCTTAATCACATTCAAGGAGAATCTGTTGCGTCCCTCATTCATATAATTGAGACCCTTAACACCAAAATGGTAAGCCGACATTAATCTCGAATACTATGAAGTAAACAAGAAGTTGTTGAATTCATTGCACTCGTAGATTGGGAGATGGACATTTATATTATTTAGCACATGTTTGAGAATCAGGTGAGTCTCACAACCCCATTTTTTCTGTTTTATAACCATTTTTTTTGGGGGGGGGGGGGCAAATTAGTCCTATTTTATCTGATAATACAAAAACAAAGCTCGATTATATGTGTTCTATTTGCAGAACAACAAACTAGTTCTATTTTATATGATAACTCGAAAACAAAGCTCTATTTTATGTGTCCATGAGGTGTTTGGTTCAAGAGCTCAAAAAGTTCACTGTCTAAGTATAACCATAAGCTATGGATTTAGCCATGGAAATATCGAATAGTACTATTGGGTTTGACACCCCTTATCATGGTTAGTCGCACTAACCACCGAATTAGAGGATTGAATGATAGCAATATTGTCCAAATTGTAACCCGCCTAGCTGGAAGTGGGGCAAGGATCTCAGGTCAAGGTTTGGTTATATCTCATGGAGTTACATAGTATTCGTATTCCCTGCAGGTTTACGAATTTGTTTATTTTTGCTTATTTTGGTTATCATAGGCTCATATAAATATTATCAATGTTTTCAGCGGAAAAAAGTCGAATATTATGAATATATACATTTATGTGTTATCAATATTTTCAAAGGAAAACAGTCAAATACTACCAATATATACATTTATAAATTATCAATGTTTTCAGGGAAAACGATCAAACATTTTGAATAATTTATAAATTATTATAATTTTCAAGTAAAACTATGAAACATTTCAAAAAAATTATATAGTTTTTGAGGATAGCGATGAAACATTATAAAGCACATATACGTATAACTGCTTTCAAAAGGAAGTATTACGCGTATTTACTATTGAGGCTTTCAAATATATATATCATTTACATCGTGTCAATAAACCTGTGAACTTACCAACTTTATGTTGACGTTTTTAAGCATTTTTTAGGGAACTATCTTGGAATTACATGCCTAGGATTGCTTTTGCATGAACAAAAGCTACGAGAACCATGACCGTTATATCCCGCGTTTCCGCCTTGGCGGGGTGTGACAACAGAAATTAAAAAACAAGCAATCTTTTTATTATAGACTACAAACTTTTGGTCCACCTCTTCTTCTATAGAAGTCTATAGATGTAGTCTGTTGACTGCAGATATTTCACCTGTTAAAAAACAAACTACACCTTATTATTATTTGTTGTTTTTAGCATGTTGAATGCTCCAAAAGAGCATCATCATTTTATTTTAGGTATCTTGTTAATATTAAATATGTTCGGACAAACGTTCTCACAATGAAATCATGAAAAACATGATACTGAATATCTACAAATTACATAAAAAAAATATGGCCAAAAGATCATATTGTAAACCTAATGGTTACAAAACTAGAATATATTGCACAAAATAAATCACATAAATATGACAAGTAACCAGAAGTTACTAGCCATATATTATTTCACCATATAACATGGCCAAATATGGTCATCCATATAGCATCTTGATGTGATGAATAATTAAAAGTGCCAACACGCGTATCAAGTAATCTAAAAGCCTCAATATCAAACATTTATCATATGTGTGTGAGTTTCTCTTGGCAAATCAAACTTTAGGCCTCCTTGTAAGCAAAAATGTATACACAGAATGCCTCATATATCATATATGGGTCTACAAATCCACATTCGAACCGTTTTCAATATTTTATGGCCTAAATAGGATGATGCTTCTTTAAACCATCACATGTGAATTCTTTTAGCTACCCATGATGTAGCATTTGTCAGCTTTAAGCCTGGATTATACATTAAAATTTATGAGAATAGATCATACAAAAGTATTCACATCTCAATCCTTTAATGACTATTATATGTTTATTGGGATAAATGTTGAATATCCAGTAGCTCATGTTCATACATAAAGCGATGTAGCTGAATTATTAATCTCTAACCACTCTTGATGAGATGAAAATTGGCATCTCCACATGAGTGCATATTATTAAACTATTTAGTTTAAAACCTAACTACTGATCACGAATACCCCCCCCCCCCCCCCCCCGATGCAAGTAGTCTTTAAAGCTAACCAAGTCTGTCTCAACTTAAAATATTAGGTTGTCTGGTCTATGTACTAACACCGCTTAAGCTACTTTTATTCCCAAGAAAGATAAGTATAAGGAAAGACTGATAAGATAATAAATAATGCAGAATACATCTATCAAGTTATGATCCCCGAAGTGGTCAATGTAAATCAGAAGTCCAAAAGAGCGAATATGTTTGCACAAACAATAAAAAATTACAAGATGTATCCACACCCACAAACAAAGTGACAAAATCACATATACCATTATCAAATTTAAATGCTCGAATTAAAGTTGTAACACCCCGGCCCGGTTAGGGCTGACGTGTCACTCGATACGGTAATTATAGACATTAAAAACGTTTTCATTAAAGTCTTAACCCTAATTTTAAAATCAGACAACGGTTCAAAGACATTCAAATTAAAGTGCTCGAGAAAACGACAAAAGAAAAATAAATAAATAAAGTTGTTTAACTCAAAAGAAATTTTATTAAGTTCCTTGATTTCTCACTTTTAGCCTTTTTCTTTTACTCTCTTACCACACGTTCCCCTGATTCCCATACGTTCCCTGATTCCCATGAGTACCTATAACAAATAAAAGAAAACACAAAACAAAGAAACGGCTGAGCCAAAAATTGCCCAGTAACGGAGGAAACAATAGCAGTAACAATAACGATGAAGAAAAATACAATACGATGAACGATCAAAAGAGAAACCAATAAGTACACGAGCCAATGACAGTAACAATACGCTGAACGATCAGTTATGAGTCAGTACAATAACAATCTATATATGGAAATACCCATGTGAGCCAGTAACAGTATGCACATTAGCTGCAGACTAATGCACCAATAATTAAGTGAGATAGGAATGTGGGCACACACACCTAACCATCTCACTCCAGTAACAGTTTACCTAGGATCGATCCATACGCCTCTCAGTAATCAGTAAATCAATAAGTGCTCTCTTCACACAATAATATAGAGACGTTGTGGACTAATCGTTCCGCCACAGATAGAGCACGTCAAAGGTGCCTCGATTGACACCCTATGTCCCCATAGGTGGATAAATGCTTGGATATTGAGGTCAAATAAAAGACACTAATAATGGCCAATATCAATATAATATGTCTCAATAACAATAAGTCAATGTACAATGGTCTATTTGAAACATGCGATAATGATCGCAATAAAATATATTCTATTGCATGCATTTCAGTTATCAATTTAACAATAAAATCTAACAATTTGCAATATATAAAGAAACGAATTAATAAGGATGACGGTGACACGATACTATGAAACGGATCAAAAACTATTATACGACTAACAACTCAAGAAACGATATATTACGAAAACAACGACACAATATGACGCTACCAGTGTAAGGCCACGAAACCCGTACACTATGAGATCGATGAAAACAATATTTACGCTATAATTTAAATACCACAGAATTCGTACCTTACTATGTAATTGTATCAATCCTTAGCTTTGAATTAAACGTCCCCAAAACCTACAGTTGTTTATGGCAGCTCACATTATATTTTCATTTATGTACTTACTTTGTGAAGTAATTTCTTAATAAAGTTGTATGCTAGAATAAATCATTTCATTAAAATTACACCATCATTATCTACGTTGTAAAATTTGACAATCATTTGTGATATATATCAAAGCTTGTTCATTTAAAACTTTATTAATATGTATCGATACGTAATAAAACATCCGTTTGCATATAATCCCCGATTATCCCTTTATAAGCAATTATATTATTTTTAACATAACTCTTAACACCGTATTTATCCATTTTTGATTTGAGGTCATGAAATGTTAATATAAAAAAAACATATTAAAAATAGTATTATGAATTACATATAAGATATGATATGTACAGAACGTGTTTTCATTCTTTTCTTTTCTTTCTTTCTTTTCTTTTTTTTTTCTCCGATCAAGAACATGACCTTTAGTATAAACTAGTGATGTTCGTTTTCATTAACAATCTTAAAAATGCGTTTTGCCTCATCTTTTAGCCAATATTTCGTTAACCAAAATATAGAAACACAATAGAGAACAAGAATCGGTCGCGTGTAAGTCTAATTACCTTCGGTGGTGGCAGATTCGTGACCGTGGTCCTTAACCAAGTTCCCGGTGACAGCGGCTTGACACGGCGAAGCAGAGAGCACTCGGGGATGGTGGCGTTTCCAATAATCGGCAGCGCTAGTCAAGATGGGTGGCCGGAAAACAGCGGCGTATGGCTATGGCGGCGTCGGCGAGGACTCGTGCAGCGGTGGCTGTTGTGCCCGTGGTTTCTCCGACGAGTTGCAGGGGCTGCGGTGGTGGTGTCTCTGGTTGTTTCCGGCAACAACAGTTACGTGGCGGCGGTCTCTACGGTTGTCTTCAAGATGAACGGGGGTTTTGAACAAGAGACAAACTCTATTGTTTAATACTATATTGACTGGTTAATTTGAAATCCCGGAATCAACGTTGCCGACTTCATAAATTGAGAACGAAATTTAAGGGACTACGATCTAAGATTTGGAAATGTGAAGCTGGCTCCAAAATATTCCTCCTTTCCATTAATATTCTTATTTTATTTACTTTTTATTTGTTTGTTATAATTTTGTCGGTTGTAATTAAGAGGGTTTCATGTTATAATAGAAATATATTTTTTAGGAAGGATAAGAAGTAATCTTGTCCATTGATTTTGAATATGGAGGGTTGAGATTAGTTTAAAATCAAGTGTGAACACAAGGTAAAGGGCATAAAAGGAATAACACATTTGTTGATTTTCTCTCTCCACATGCAAGGCACATGCCAAATTCCCCAATCATTTTAAAACGTTCATAACTTTTTTTACGACGTTTTTATTGAAAAACAAATTCACCATAATAACGAGTGTCTTTTTATCTTCTATATGAGTACCATATTGTAATATAAAAATTAAAAAAAATTAGTGGGTTTTCTACAAATTTTGTTTTACCGAATTGTGTTTTACAAAATTGTGTTATACAATGGTATTTTACATTGTGTTTTTTTTTTCATTGTGTTATTTACATTGTATCATACAATTGTGTTTTTTATTGTGTTTTTATCATTGTGTTTTTTTTCCATAGTGTATTTTTCCATTGTGTTTTTTTCATTGTGTTTTTTGGGACTTTTCCGGCGAGATGGTGGCGGTGGGTGACGGTTGTGGTGGCGGTGGGCGGTGGAGTGGTGATGGTTGTAAGAGATGAGTGAAGATGTAATTGGGCTTTATGTAAGTGGGTTTTTGAAATTAATTTAAGTGGGTTTTGATATTAAAGTATTAGACAAAAATACCCTCCTTTCTAGCTTTCTTAAAAAAATCAAACTTCTTATTTGAACCTAACCCTATATATATATATATATATATACTACAACACAAAGAATCATGCATGTATGTATAAAGTTCAATTTGTTATAGTCATCACATCTTAATTATTTAGGCATTAGATTTTATTATCAAACGACTAACGTTCGAAACACTTTAGTACCCGACACAATATTTATTATATTAGGGTTTTCGAATTTTAGTATATTACAAAAGTAATCATAGAAAGATTACCATGCATAAGAAAGCATGGAAGACAAATCGGGTCTAAGATAATATCTACGAAAATCTAATGAGCAGAATAACGCAGTTGGTGTAACCCTAAAAATGGTTACATGCAAGACATACAGAAGATGTTTTCGATAAATCCCATAAGTGATTAAATTCAAAACATCCAAAAGATGTTATTCTGAATATAGTGATAAGACCCCATAAGAGGTAACTCTCTCATAACTGACTAATATGATTCTAGAAGAAATGAAAATGCCTTAGAAGAGGAATACAAAGTTTCAAAGGAACACCGGTATTAAATGAAAACGAGATCTCAACAAACTATGTACAAAATAGTACAACATAGAACCAAAACTAACCACGTGTTGATAAAAATTTCCCATATGCTTAGCAATAAATGTAATCGACGAAAATGATTACATGGAAAAAAAGTGTGAAAAAGTATATAAACATATATGAATAGCCAATATGGCTATATGCCATAAACGCTTAATTAATTCGCTTGATAATCAAAACGGTGTCGGACCTGTTGTTCGAACACACATAGATGTCAAACCAATTGGTTATAAATGTATGTCTTTATAATAAAAATAAACGAAAATAGTAAGATTATGCAAATAAGGCACAACTTTTATCCATGTAGTGGATTCGATAACCCCTTGATATTTAATCAGCCTTGCATTCTCAAAAATACTTATGATTAAACTTATAAATCCCTTAAGGGATAAAATGCTTAAAGAGTTAAAGGCAGTTACTCGAGATGTTTTGTTATATATCTCAAGAAATTTGGTCATATCTAGTACAATCGATTCATTATATATTATTAATGAGAGGCATAAGTTTGATAAAAATCAGGCATGTCTATTTATCAAAATTTTGTTCTTAATAGTTCATATAATAGCTATTTACAGTGTTGATCTAAAGATCATCGAAAGGAACTATCCAACTACTAAAGAGTAAAATTTTGAAATATATAAATCTTGGAGACATCCATTATTCATCGACCGGAAGTTCGAGCATATATGTATTTATCAAAACTGTCACTATAAATGTTCACTAAAATCGCAGTTTATAGTGACTATTCATCATTGAGAGGAACTGTCGAACTTCTGGAGAGCGATTTTGAAAGACACTGACACAACGTAATTATACCTCGACATTGAGTTGGAGTATATGTGTAATTGTATATTTTCCTTTCAATCCAAATACATCAAGAAGATGTAATCACACTATAACATGTGTTGGGTTTATTCGGTAAGTACATTCATGATTGTACTATCGCTAAACAAACACAATGATCCTTACATCCCCATAGAAAGAGAGATGAAGTACTTGGTCCAGAAGTACCATACTTAAATATGAATGGTGTAATATTATATCTAAAATTATATTGCATTCTTAGTATATGTTTAAGCAAAATATAGCTCAAACCAAAAAAATCGACATTGAAACAGTATAACCATATACTCCGATATATCTGGTACGAAACTTATATATCTGCTAAACTAAAAATGATAAGTCGCATCTTTTTGGCTATGCTTATGATGGGTGCATCTTAGATCTACTTAAAACATGATCTTACTCACTTTTGCGTGTTCATCTACCACCTCTTAGTACTTTCTACCAACAACTGGCCATATCATTTTCAAAAAATGGTGAACACACAACAATATATGGTATCAGTCAAGAAATGCATGTGACGTGTGCGAATATATATATAAAATTTGAATAAAAGTTTCACACAAATCGGGTTTTAAAAATGGTTTTCACCAACAACCAAACCACACACGAAAGGCAAGTGTACCTATCGTTTGTAGCAAAGTATCGGTAAGAACCGAGTGTCAATCCATGGACACGGCTAACTTTTGATACTAAATCTTTGTAATTAATTTAACCAAACAAACAATCCAAATAATTTTTCAAGTTACTAAACTAACATACAACAATAACAAAGCGAATAAATACAACTAACAATCAATCCAAACAAAGCTACTTAGACTATGCATCCACTTAAACTTAGTGACAAAATGACAATGATAATGGCAAACATCATGTATTAAGCATCAATATCAAATTACAATCAAGGCAACCTAATACTAACAACAAAACATCATGATGGGTATTCAACAAGTTAATAACCATAGATTAGTAAGTTTGTCAAAACTACCTAATCTCACAATTAAAGAAAAGCTAGCATGAAAACAGCAAACTAACCACCTAGAATCATGTAAAATAGACAAGTTCAAGAACACTAGTTAAACACATGAGTCTTTCAAATTAACAAAATATAAACTAAGGATTATGGCCTTAATCTCTAGCAAACATTAACCAACTCAAAGAATCATATTATCACCATACAATTTTCCAATATCAAGTGATAGGTTTCATGCTTGTTGAAATTCATAACCAAGTTAATTTCCACTAGTCTTTCCTAACTTAGTGATATAAACAAAGTATGCATACACAAACTAAGTTCATAAACAAATACTCAACACATAGTTTTCCAACATATTATGGCTAAGCATCTTTCAAACTAACAAGACTAGGAATTAAAACAAGCATTCAACCATTAAACTCTATTCAAGAACATGTCATAAAATTGAAGAACACCAATTTACCAAAATCATGCATAGATAAATATCACATAAGTAGAAGTTTCAACATAATCTAAGTAACAAGAGTATTTAGCCCATAAAGCTTAATACAACAACCAAAATCAAAGTAATCTTACAAATCATTGTCAAGAACAAAATATTGCAAAATAAAATGAATGATGATTTCTACTTGAAAGGATGATCACACAAAGATGGAAGCCTTGAATTCTCTCTAGCAAACACCCAATAAATTTCCAGCAAATTCAGAGAATTCCCCTAAGGCTCCACACTTGAAATAGGAGTAGTAGAGGTGTATTTAAGCTTTCTTGCATGGGCCCATGCACGGGCATGCACGGTCGTGCATATAAGTGGAAATTCAACACCCTGCTTTAGTCTGACCAAAAGGTCAGATTTCTCTGTTCTGGCACGGTCATCGGCATGGGCCCGCACGGCCGTGCAGGTCATGCACGGGCATCCGCACGACCATGCACGGTCGTGCACTTTTGAATTCTTGTAGCACTGGCTTGCATTGGTAAGATCTCCGGGAAGCACGGTCGTGCAAGGTCTTGCACGGTCGTGCGGAGTCGGCAGATTGCTGATTTTGTCCACGAAACGCCCTCTTTTCTTGTTTTCTTTGTCGGGCGGGCGCCCGAACCTGCAAATTCACAAATAACTCAAATAAGTACAAAAAACAATGAATTTGCATGGAGTTCGGCTAAAATATGAGGAAAATTTGGTGTAATAAGATGTACACTTTGTGTTACATCAGCATGCATCTAAGTTTAAAGATCCAACAAATACAAGATGTGTAAAGTTTAGTAATACTGAAGAAGGACAAAATGACTATATAAAGACATTGCAAGTTACATAATTCAGATAATAGAAGATTACATCAAAGATCAAGTCAAGCAATCACAACAGAAGATCAAATTCTACATATTGAAAGACTTGAATTGGTTTAAGAGGGAGCATAACACAAGCTGCACTCTTTTTCCCTTGACTAAGTTTTGTCCCATTGGGATTTCTTAAAAAGGTTTTTAATGAGGTAACATAACTGATCTAGAAGCATCAGTTTATTTTTCAGGTCTGTCTGATTTAACATCATCTAGAAGTATGTTGTTAAAATGTATAATGAGTGTTAATATGGGGTGTTATGAAGCATCCATTTTATTATCAAATTTAACCACTAATCAATTACTTAGACTAGTGTTTATTTTCATGATATCGACTGGGTCTTTATTAGCATTCATGATATTGTGACTATATAATGTAAACAAGGCATTGAGTAATATGCACTTTGATTACACTCATTTTCTCTTTAGTTTATAACAGTTTGCTCATTTTATTCTTGAGTTTTTTAAGTCCCTGACTCGCTTCAAATTTGATTTTTTTTTATTTTACATGTTGCTGCAACTAAATTCAAGTCATTTATACTTGTTGGGTTTGACCATGTCTAGCATTGCCATTTTTTTCTTAATCTTAAATCCGATCCGTAACAAACAAAAAACATCTTAGAAGCTGATATGGAGTCGGAGCTCCGAAAATACCTTTTCAATGCTCAAGTTAGTATTCCATATGTGATACAAGGAATAGGTTTGTTACTTAGAAATTTGATATTTACCTTTCATGATTCAATTTATATTTATTGATCTTTGTGATGACTGCAAAGGATTGCCAGGTGCCCCTCTCATTCTACTTTGGAAGGTTTGAGAGTGACTTAGAATATCTCCCCCCCCCCTAACAGTGAACTTTTATAAAACACACCAAACAAACACCACACAGAGCCCCTCTTCCAACTCGAATAGAGGCCACAAAACTAAAAGATTGCATCAGGTCAAAAAAACACCAATTCGACCACATAATAGTTATAAGTTTAGATCTATTTTTATACCACAAAAAACCCAACATTGTAATTCTATTAATGATATTTTCAGTCTTCACTTGTTTAGCTTAAAAAATGTTCTCGTTTCTTGCTTTTCAAATACACCAATAACTGATAGACACAATACCTTGGAATATCTCCTCTCATTAATTTCATCATAACAATATATCTATTAAACAACTAGCATCAAATCTATTATTTACTACAATTTTTCTCTTTGAGGTATTTCATCAAACACCATATGAGCATACAACTTTCAAGTATTAAGCTTATAATTTTAATCCGTAAGTACAACCAATCCAATTTAGGTTATCTAACTAACTAATCACGATATGAACATTATTATTATTATTATTATTATTATTATTATTATTTTATCAATTTCCAACCAAAACTTCATGTAATCAATCCATACACAATTGACCACACCAATCCTTCACATGCATAAACATATTGAACATCATCAACAAGGTTTGATAATAATGGAACTTTAGGCATCATCAACTTGATATCATGAGGTTGAGAAATAACGAAACAAGGAAAGGTCTCAATTGGAATCTTGACCTTCGAGGATATAAACCTTGTGGAACAGCTCAACCATAATCTGCTCAGTGTTTCCCAAATCTGTGATAAGCATTTCTCAACTCTCTTTACAGAAAATGAGTGTCTAATTCTCAAACCAGGTTTTAAAGTCCTGGATGAGTGGGTTTTGATGCGTACTCCAAGGCATAATGATGCATACATTATGGACATGAGAAGTAATTATTCAATGCGCACTGCTTCTTGTTTGTTGTACAAGGCCTCGGAGAACGACTCATCCTTATGGCATCGACGATTTGGTCATGTTAACTTTAAGAACTTGAATAAGCCCATCACCTATATCATGAGGCCCAATGGGCTTGTTTACATGGCCTTGGGCCCAAACATACACAAACAAAACATCAAAAGCCCAATACAAAATATCCAATACAAAAGACTTATCAAAAACAAAGCGGGACCTAACAATGTCTCTCTAGTCTTTAGTATTGGAAGTCATCCGTGTCATACTCAATAATGCCTTCCTCGGATAGTGGAATCTCAACATGTCTCTTAATGAACTTGTTGAAAGCATCAACTATCTGTCAGTGTTTTGACGGCCAATGTCTTCAACCTTGCCCAGAGGTGAGTTGTAGAGCTTCAGAATGTCTTCCTTACAAAGTCCCATCAGCTTGTGCTCGTCAAATACACGAAGTTCGTGCATATTCTTGTAGTGTATGACGGCCTCTCCTGTTTTGTTGTCGAATTCCAAGCCAATAAAGTCTCGGAGAGTGTTTGGAGTAAAGGGTTCACCATGGTAGATGATGAGACTGTCTTTGGGTGCCCCATACCTCCACATCACTCTGGGTTTTCTGGTAGCTGGGTCAATCTCTATTGGGTTCTTGAACTTTCTACCCTTATTCAACTCAAAATCCTTGTATCTCTTCTTCGATTGATGCTTCAGGTGACGTGTTATCCAGCCGTCCAGATTCTCATCATAATCCCCGGGTCCCAAAGCCTTTCTCAAGTAGTTGATATCAAGCTTAGGTAGAGTATATAGCTCTTTGTGGGCAAGGTAGATGAGGTCTCCACTGGCCCGACGAATTACCCAACTACTTTTCTCCAAGTTGTATCGAGCGTATACTATTAGAGAATCATCGTGGTATGAATAGTTGACTGAGAGGATACTGGAACGACTTGTCACAATATGAGCCTTTCGTTTCTTCTTCTTTGGTTCCTGTGACAAGTCGGCGGCTGGACCAATGACGGCATCAGTGGCAGGTGCTTCAAAAGTTTGAGCATCAGCAGGTGGTGTGTCAGGATAGGCGAGTAGTTGATGTAGTCGTCGTCTTCAACTTCCTCAGCCCGAAGCGATTGAACTGGTTCAAGATTTTTATCGACTTCAATGAACTCATCCATCACACCAGCAATATCACCTGCAGGAAACAACTTGTTATATAAATTTTCGATTCCTGCCTCATCTTCTCTCACCTTCTTTGCGGCCTCGTATGCAACAGGGTGTTGATGTGTCTCTTGAGTATATGGAGCTGATTGAGTGTTACCTCCACCTCCACCACCTGCTGCACCGGCTCCGCTATCACCACCATTACTTCCATCATCGTCACCATCATCATAGTCAAAACTGTAGTGGACGTTATCATCCACATCATCATCTTCTTCATCATCCTCCTTATCACTTTCATCATCGCTCTCTTCTTCCTCATCACCATCTCCTCCTTCATCATCACTACTAGCTTGGGGTTGAGGTTGTTCAACGTGAGTCAATCCCAAGCTGGTTCCCACAACACTTGCTGCCTGGCCAATCTATGGTGCAACCCGACCCACACCTGGACTAGAATCAAATCACCCTTAACCTTCTTGACAAAGAGTGTTTGATCAACAATACCTCTTTTATACCCATTTTTCACTAAATGATCAGCCAGAGTGGCATACCATGCGCGGGGTGCTTGGTGAAGACCATAAAGTGCTTCGTCAACACGATAGACATGGTCAGGATGATTCGGATCCTCAAAACCTGGAGGTTGGCTGACGTAAATTTCTTCCTTCACCTTTCCATACAAAAAGGTTGTCTTCACGTCCATCTGATATACTTTGAAGTTCATATACGAGGCGTAGGCCAAAAAGATACGAATTGCCTCTAATCTGGCCACAGGTGCATAAATTTCATCATAATCAAGTCCATCGCGTTGCCAAAAGCCTTGTACAACAAGCCGGGCATTGTTTCTAATGATAACCCCCTTGTCGTCCTTTTTATTTCGGAACACCCACTTCATTCCAATTGGTCTCTTATTTTCTGGTTTCTTGACCAGCCTCCAAACATTCAGCTTCTTGAACTGCAACAGCTCCTCTTGTGTGGCTTCAACCCAAGAATTATTTCAATGCAGCTCGATAGTCTTGGGGTTCAACTTGTGAAATAAACAAGCAAAAAGACATCTGTTAATGTTACCAGAAGTGCTACGTGTTTGAATGCCGACTGATGGATCTCCAATTATATTCTCAGTCGGATGTCATCAGTGGATCGACAATTGAGGAATTTTCTCTACATGCTTAACTGGTGTTGCCTCTAGCTCGATGGATAAGCTCTCTATGGGATAAAAACAGTTGACACATTGACAGGAGCATTTGGTTGAGGGTCACTGGCACCTTCTTGTTGATCAACAAGATGTTCTTGAGCAATTGGGCCCTCCCATAGGTTCTCGTAAAAAGGCACAACAATGGCTGGAACTGAAGTTGAGTCGGTGTTTCCAGAAGCTTCATTCTGAGTCGGTTCATTCTGCACATTTGCTGCATCAGTCTCCTCAGCAGGACCTTGATTTTCTTCTTCAGAGGGAGGTGTAGAAAGAGACTCAACTACACTTGGTTCTGCTTGAGGATTCACTACTTGATCAGTCTGGTCATTCTCCACATTGTCGGCTGACACATATGAATCGGTATCTAAATCGGAGGTGTCTTCGACTGTGGGCATATCAGTAGTGTCTGCATGTGGTGGCACGTCGTTGACCGCGGCTGGCTGATTAATCACGGGTGGTGCATTCAGCACAGGTGCAGGTGCACCTACATGAACATCTTCCAGACCTCTTAACACAGCATGCACCAAGATTGACTGATCACCTTAATTTTGAACTGGTGCAGTCACAACAGGTGGTACACGGGAGACAACGGGTGTTACGTACATTCCCCGAAATTGCTTGAACAGACCCTCCTAATCAAATATCCAATTTGGACCGGTGTGTGCATTTGTAGGATTCAATTCCTGCCAATCAATGTTAAACGATTCCAAGATCATTCTGGTTTTCTTGTTGTATACCCAATAAGCACTTATGTCAGCAGCATAGCCCACAAAATAGCACTCATCAGCTTTCTCGGCAAACTTGGAAGTTGATACGGCATTTTTTCGGAGCACAGTGCAGGGACATCCAAACGTTCTAAAGAAATTAACCCGTGGCTTTGTTCCATAGAAGACTTCATATGGAGTCTTGTTCAATCTCTTATTCAGCCAGACACGATTCTGGGTAAAGCAGGCAGCATTAATGGCTTCACCCCAGAAAAACAAAGGAAGTTTTGAATATGACAGCATTGTTCTTGCAGCTTGAACCAATGTACGGTTTCGTCTTTCAGCCACCCCATTTTCTTCAGGAGTGTAAGGGGCACTGAACTGACGAAGGATCCCCTTGTTGTGAGAGAACTCATTGACAATCTTGTAGCAGAATTCTGTTCCATTGTCGCTTCTGATGCATTTGACTCTTTTATCCGTTTGATTATCCTCCAGAACAATGAATCTGATTAGAAATTGAGTTGTCTCATCCTTATGCCCTAGAAGAAAAGCCCAACTGAAACGCGAATAATCGTCAGTAATAACCAGACAATAGACTTTTCGACCTATTGCCAAAGGTTGGATTGGACCAAAAAGATTCATGTGTAACAGTTGGAGAGTGGAGTTTATGGAATTAACAGTCTTGGGTCTATGAGGATGTTTGTGCTATTTGCATTTAGAGCAAGATAAACATTTTTCAGCACAATGAAAAGATTTTACAGTCAAACCTCTCACATGGTCACCTTTAACTAACTTATTCAAGTTCTTAAAGTTAACATGACCCAATCGTTAATGCCATAAGGATGAGTCGTTCTCCGAGGCCTTGGACAACAAACAAGAAGCAGTGTGCATTGAATAATTACTTCTCATGTCCATAATGTATGCATCATTATGCCTCAGAGTACGCATCAAAACCCACTCATCCAGGACTTTAAAACCTGGTTTGAGAATTAGACACTAATTTTTTGTAAAGAGAGTTGAGAAATGCTTATCACAGATTTGGGAAACACTGAGCAGATTATGGTTGAGCTGTTCCACAAGGTTTATATCCTCGAAGGTCAAGATTCCAATTGAGACCTTTCCTTGTTTCGTTATTTCTCCACCTACATCACCAGCAAAGGAGACATGTCCGCCGTCGAATGGTTTCACATCAAACAGCAGGGACTCATCTCCAGTCATGTGTCGGGTGCGGCCACTGTCCAAGTACCAAATACTGTTGACAGGCCTTCCTAGCTGACCCTACACACATAAACAGCTAGTTAGTAGAGGGGTCCCGAGACCTAGTTATCCCGGGAAGATTAAACAGAAAATCACCAAGTTTAATTTTATGATTTTTGAAAATGTAATCTTTTGGTGAATCAGAATCTGAAGAGCAATCCCTCAAAGAACATGAATTGTAATTTCCTCGGTTTTGAAACAGTTTTCTGGATTGCCTTCGCTTTGGTTTGGGCTTGACCACAAAATCTTCTGGTTTTACTTTTGTGAAAACCTTTGGCGGATTCACTTCAGAACCCTTTACCAACCTTTTTCCTTTCTCTTTGGGTTAGCCAAAAAGGTTTCTTTGCTTTCTTATCACTTTTAGGTTTGAAATCCATCTCACTGGTAGTGGAGTGAGTTTGGTTAGGCATTTTCTTAGTTTCAAAAGCATCCTTAGAAAATGTCTGACCAAACTTACTGTTTAAGTCTCTCTGTTGTTTGTACCAGTTCTTGCAATGTCTCTCAAGATGAGAAGGATTTCCACAAACGAAACAACATTTTATTTGATTGGTTTTATGAACCTCTTGTTCACTGAAGTATGTGTGATTTGACATGTAAGCTGATGCGGGTGAGTTTTCTTGTCTGAATTTCTGTCTAACCTAAGCTCATGATAATCTGAGAACTGAGCATGAAAGTAACTTGAATGCCTAGGTTTCTGGTGTGAGTAGTAATAGTCACTATCAGACTGGTTATAATGTTGCGGATTCTTGTTATGATTAGTGTTTTGCGAGAACAGAGTTTTCTTGGGTGGCACGTATTTACGAGATGTTCTTGGCTTTTCAATCTCAAAATTTGATATCTGGTTTCTTAAATCCTCAACATGATGACCAGTTGATGAGCAGCTAGGACCATTTTCTCCATCAACCCTGTCTTCAATTGTCTCATCATAAACTGTTTCACAATCAGAATCAAAAGAAAAACATTCCTTTTCATTTGAATCAACTTCACAACTTTCACTACACATAGTTTCACAAAATACTAAGTTCGATACAGACTCCAAACTTCCTAACATTAATTCACAAATTTTATTACAAATTGGATTGTTAATGGATTTGTTTAGTTCCATACAAGATTCAAAACGTGGTCCTAAATCTTCATTTTGCTTACAACCCAAGTTAACTTTCCCACATCCACTTTTGTTTACATCACCTGCTTCACAAAACACATTGATGTTAGATTTATCGGATGGCAGGACTGGAGCAGCAGTTTGTGAAACCGCAGGAACAAATGTTACTGGTTTTGGTATTCTACCAACCCCGTATGACATTTATTCCTCGAGAGAAGTATAATAGCTGAAGTGGGGCAGACTGGTATAATTAGCATTTAAAGGTGGTGGTATAGCAGTATAATCGTACCCAAACCCAGCCTTCAGCTTAGTACTTCTCTGGGCTCCAATAATGTCATCTAACTTCCCTAATGATGTTTCAAATATTTCAACTAACTTTTCTTGCTTTATTTTATCAGAAGCATCAAGTTTCAAATTTTCAATTTCATCTTTTAATTTAGAAACTATGTTTTTATAGTATATTACTTCTTGTTCAGTCTGAAAAATTTTTAGTCTGAGATTTGCCACATCATCACAATGAGTCTCAATCTTCTCAATGTAAATCTTATTAGCTTTTACATACTCAGCATTTAACTCCTTGAGTTTTGAAACTTCCTTTAAAACTTCATCTTGATTGTATCTATAAAAGGCAACCATGTTGACACACGCTTGAGAGCAAAGTTTATGATTTACCTCATCACCGGGTGATGCACCGGAAACTACAGTTGAAGATGAAGATGCTTCATTATTGGAAGAGAAAGCCATGCCTGCCATATTTAGAGGATTCTTCAGCTCCTGAAACTATTCATCCCAATCCACAGATGTTTGGACCTCTGACTGAGAGACAAGGTCTCTAGTGTTTGAGCTTGAGTTGCCCTTGTGTGGATGACTTCCTATTCTTGGAACGGAACTTCTTGGCTTTTGCACCACATGCTTCTTTCCAGCTAACTTGCTGTTTTCTTCATCAGACACTTCCGTCACACGAATGTCATTTGCTGGTTTGGGAGGATTTGTGCATTTTTTTGAGAAGTGACCCAACTCTCTGCTGTTATAACACCGAAGTTTCTATTTGTCGAAACCAATTCTTTTCTTGTCAGAGTCCTTGAAGCTGTCTTTTCCATATTTCCTCATGAAGTTTGTTGGTCTGTGTACTGCCATTGCCATTTGATACTTGATGTCCATCTTCTCGAGATCCTTATCATTGATGTCGTTTAGATCTCCTTGTTCAAATTATGGTGGTAGTAAATTTCCTTGAAGTAACTCTTCATGACTTGATAAGAACAAATGAACCAGTGCTACATTTGAGTCATTCAACATTGGAAGTGCTTTACAGTAGCTTGAACCTTGACTTGTCATTTTCTTAGAAGAGGAATTGATTCCATGAGCTTTTAAGGCTTGTTCTACAGCACTGTCAACTGCCTTTTGGAATGAGCTGGGACTTGCAGACACTGTGTAACAACTCGGGTTTTTTTCCAACGAACGAATTTATATCTTTTACCTGACCCATTTATGTTCGGGAAATTTTAACAATGAAAAATAATCACGTTTATCGAGGGATTCCTATACAATTTATATTTATTTATTATATTGATTAATATATAATTAAACTTTGAAAGATGTTCATTTCTAACCCAAAAGAATACTTTGATCCTTACATGTTTCCACCTTAACTCTCAGGGACCAAATTGCAATTTCTAAATATTACTTTTATTCTCTTTTAGTCTCTGAACCCATATCCGTTTACCCGATAACCCGTGTACCCGTATACCGTGCCCGTTTGGTTGACTTGATGCACAATTCTCGTCGTAAACTTGGAATTGAATCAAGTTTATGATTTTCCTCACTATACTCAGCCTAAACAACTCCATTAATTAGGAAACAAGATCATTCAAAATACGTATTGAAATATAAATAAACCGGCTTAAACTAACAAACGATTATAAGCTATAGAACTCACCATAAATCAATTGCTCTCATCTGCACATTCTATATAACTTGGCGATCAATAGCCCTAAACTTAATTACACTAATTCCGGCCGCTACCCCCTGTTCGTATACCAATACCGCCGTGGCTATGGATTCGTCGTTCTCCCTTGATTCATCATTGTTTAAGGTAATTTAATTATGCATACAGATCGTTGAACATCAATAAAAAGGAACCCTAAATCAATTTGGACAAACATTAAACTTGTTGAATGATTTAAGAATTAGGGTTCTTATCCCAATTTGGGATTAATCAGTTTCTGTATATATTGATTAGTTTTCATTCCATTAACAACTGACACACCAGCCCAGTTAGCTGGTGTGTGTGTGTTCAAAACCTTTGTGCTGGCCATCAACCCGGATTTGAGTCCCTGCCTTTGCTGTTTTAATATTTTTTTTATTTTCATTGTTTTAACTTATTTTAAATGGTTTATAATGTATATTAAATACTAAATAAACAATATTTTATTAAACCGACATCATAAAGTTAACGTTTCGTGTCAAAGGGTCCCATTATGGGTTTTCGTTTATTGATGTGTGTATATATATATACATATATATAAATATATATTATTAATAATAAAAAATCATTATTTTATTTAAAAACCGACAATAATATTGATGATTCTCGTTGTAAAAACGTCTTTATAAATTCGCTCATATTTAGTAGATATATACTATATATGTATATATATGTATATATATGTATTATTTGTTTTAAACAAGAATTTTAATAAATATATTAACGTATTTAAAAGTGTTAATTATATTTTTACCACCGAATTTTGTTAAAGATTCTAAAATATAAATTTTATGTTAATTATATATTTAAACGTTTATCATTAATATATCTCAACTCATTTAAATTAATTATTCGTAGATTCGATTATATGACAATAACAATAATTCGTAGTGATCAATCGTTCAATCCATAACGTACCCAACCATAAATATAACTCAAATCATATCGAAATCCTAAATTCGTTATACGTATTATCTCATTTTTAATTCACTCATAACAACATTTAATTTGGATTCTTGTCGGTAATTCTCGAGGAGTGTGATTATCGTTTCTTGTCATATTCATTCTTGTTTGGCTTAATCGATCACGTGTGTTTATCATTCCCCTATTTTACTCAATTTTCTAAATGTTTTGGTGACATATGCGTACGTATTCATACTTTCATACTATATATATATATAAACAAATGCATACGTGTTATTGTGAAGTGATTTAATTAAACATACGTGCTACTTACTTACTTGTGTTACCATTCAATCAATCAAATATTGGGAATTACTATTCAATCAATCATATAGCGGGTGTTCCTGCCGGTGACCAATGCCCGATTCGCTTGGCAACGGTCCGTGTAAGTGCACGGATTTGGTGTCCGCAGCTGTTCGAATAGGATAGGAGTTGTTTAGTCTTTATATTAATGTATAAAGGCACATTCGCTAAGGATGTTTAGCGAATGGGCCTCATTCGTTAAAGACTAGACATATTCGTTAATGTAAGAGCTCATTCGTTACTACTGTGTAACGAATGGAGGCTCATTCGTTAAAGTAATGCCCATTCGCTAAGGATGTTTAGCGAATGGGAGGTCATTCGCTATGGGAAGCCTCATTCGTTAGTGATGTTAACGAATGAGGAGGACTGCCTATAAATAGGCCTTCCCTAGTGAATGTGTAGGGGGATCTGTGCCATATTTATGTAATGTAACATTACCATGCCGGATTTTCTCTGTAACTTATCCTCCATTAATGTATGAACACAAGCTTAACGTATCGATTTGCGACTAGATTCCTGGCTCGTAAACGTCCTATAACGTTTTAACAATTGGTATCAGAGCTGGCAGTTGCTCGTGATACGGTTTCGTTCGTGTTTTTCGTGTTAAAGTATGATTTTGATCTGGTTTGGAATGATTTCGTGTATGAATCATGAAATTTAAGATATAATCTGGTTCCTGATCAAAATCCGAAGCTTCGTGATGCATTATGATTGTTATTAATGGCTGATTGATGAATCTGCCATTAATATCCAAGTAATTGGTTGATTTTAATTAGATCGGATTCGATGCTTAAATGATGAATTGGATGTTATATTCATGCTCCAGATCAAAATCCGAGCATATGGATGTATTTTGGTTGTTTATTATGATGTTTGGATGAATCTACCATTGTTACAGCTTGAAGATATGAGTTTTTCGGCGAAATAACAGAATTTTCCGGTGATTCGTGTTTTTCTGGCGTCTACAGTAACTGCCAACAACCCATTCGTTAATTTTAAACTCATTCGTTATGGAGGCTTAACGAATGAGTACATTCGTTGGAATTTAACAAATGTGAACTTCATTCCTACACTGTTCATACGAATGAGGTGTTTAACGAATGAAAACTCATTCATGTACTGTTCATACGAATGAGGGTTTAACGTATGGAAGACATTCGTTAAATGCTTAACGAATATGGATTTAACGTATGAGTCATTCGTTATAGGGTTCACGAATGAGAACCATTCGTTCAAGAAGTAACGAATGAGGATGGATGCTAGACGAATGTGATACCTGGATAACGAATGAACAGGATAACGTATGAGATTTATAAAAAAAAAAAAAAAAAAAAAAAAAAAAAAACTTTAAATGTGATATATTTTCGGCCGACTTTTTACGCATATCGAGGGGGCCGAGGGGGAGTAACCGATTAAGTTGACGAGAACTTTATTGAATATTTTCGAAGATTTATTCAAAACCTTACCTAATTTGTCAAGAAATAGGGGAGATAAAAACTTCAAAGAGCTTATTCGATTGGTATCTTCCTACGTTTGCAAGGATTTCTTGAAAAATTACTGCAATTCGGGTGGTAATTCGCGTTTGAAAAGCTATGTTTGACTGAGTTCAAGATTGTGTTTGTTCTTCGATTGTGGATTGATTTGTTCGAGATTGAAACCTGACTATGTGGGATACGAGTTTCTGCCCGATTACTTCTTTCTAAGGGACTTTGATCTTGACAATGTTGGCTATGAGTATTCGGCGGATTGCTTCTATTGAAGGGGACAATTCTTGAATGGGTTGATCTTGTTGAGGAATATGCGAGTCTTGTTATTTGATTGAAGAATCCGATCGTTCGAGATTGATTAATGAAGGTTGGAGCTCTGAATCATATGCCCAAAGCATTAGCGCATCCAAGCGTATTGGTTACCGAAGAGCTTCAAAGAGTTATATTTTGGGATAGACGTTATCGACAGAGTAAAGACCGATGTGAAAGATGTGGAATGATCGGGTTGTTCATGAAGATGTGTGACGAGGTTAAAGGTAAAGACATTTTTATTTTATCAGTGCGACAGATAGCCGATGACTTGCTGCTGATTGACTGGTTTGATCGAACCATATCATATGCCAGTTGGATGATCGGAATGATCACCTGGAGATGCTTATTTGATGGGGAGATCTGATATGAGTAGCTACAAGTTGTTGGTTTGTTTACAAAGAGTTATATTTTGTTTGTTTGCACAAGCCCGAGAATCATCAGCCAAGGGGAAGGTTGGTTGTACGGCTGATGATATGCAGTTAAAGTATTAACAGTTAAAGTATTAGACTTTAACGTATTCGTCGTTAACGTATTTGTTGCTAAAGTATTGAAGGCTAAAGTATTCGACGTTAAAGTATTGGAAAGCATTCGACAGCTACGGAAAAGGGGGAATCTGTAAATGCACGGATTTGGTGTCCGCAGCTGTTCGAATAGGATAGGGGTTGTTTAGTCTTTATATTAATGTATAAAGGCATATTCGCTAAGGATGTTTAGCGAATGGGCCTCATTCGTTAAAGACTAGACATATTCGTTAATGTAAGAGCTCATTCGTTACTACAGTGTAACGAATGGAGGCTCATTCGTTAAAGTAATGCCCATTCGCTAAGGATGTTTAGCGAATGGAAGGTCATTCGCTATGGGAAGCCTCATTCGTTAGTGATGTTAACGAATGAGCAGGACTGCCTATAAATAGGCCTTCCCTAGTGAATGTGTAGGAGGATCTGTGCCATATTTATGTAATGTAACATTACCATGCCGGATTTTCTCTGTAACTTATCCTCCATTAATGTATGAACACAAGCTTAACGTATCGATTTGCGACTAGATTCCTGGCTCGTAAACGTCCTATAACGTTTTAACAATTGGTATCAGAGCTGGCAGTTGCTCGTGATACGGTTTCGTTCGTGTTTTTCGTGTTAAAGTATGATTTTGATCTGGTTTGGAATGATTTCGTGTATGAATCATGAAATTTAAGATATAATCTGGTTCCTGGTCAAAATCCGAAGCTTCGTGATGCATTATGATTGTTATTAATGGCTGATTGATGAATCTGCCATTAATATCCAAGTAATTGGTTGATTTTAATTAGATCGGATTCGATGCTTAAATGATGAATTGGATGTTATATTCATGCTCCAGATCAAAATCCGAGCATATGGATGTATTTTGGTTGTTTATTATGATGTTTGGATGAATCTACCATTGTTACAGCTTGAAGATATGAGTTTTTCGGCGAAATAACAGAATTTTCCGGTGATTCGTGTTTTTCTGGCGTCTACAGTAACTGCCAACAACCCATTCGTTAATTTTAAACTCATTCGTTATGGAGGCTTAACGAATGAGTACATTCGTTGGAATTTAACAAATGTGAACTTCATTCCTACACTGTTCATACGAATGAGGTGTTTAACGAATGAAAACTCATTCATGTACTGTTCATACGAATGAGGGTTTAACGTATGGAAGACATTCGTTAAATGCTTAACGAATATGGATTTAACGTATGAGTCATTCGTTATAGGGTTCACGAATGAGAACCATTCGTTCAAGAAGTAACGAATGAGGATGGATGCTAGACGAATGTGATACCTGGATAACGAATGAACAGGATAACGTATGAGATTCATAAAAAAAAAAAAAAAAAAAAAAAAAAAAAAAAAAAACAAAACTTCAAATGTGATATATTTTCGGCCGACTTTTTACGCATATCGAGGGGCCGAGGGGGAGTAACCGATTAAGTTGACGAGAACTTTATTGAATATTTTCGAAGATTTATTCAAAACCTTACCTAATTTGTCAAGAAATAGGGGAGATAAAAACTTCAAAGAGCTTATTCGATTGGTATCTTCCTACGTTTGCAAGGATTTCTTGAAAAATTACTGCAATTCGGGTGGTAATTCGCGTTTGAAAAGCTATGTTTGACTGAGTTCAAGATTGTGTTTGTTCTTCGATTGTGGATTGATTTGTTCGAGATTGAAACCTGACTATGTGGGATACGAGTTTCTGTCCGATTACTTCTTTCTAAGGGACTTTGATCTTGACAATGTTGGCTATGAGTATTCGGCGGATTGCTTCTATTGAAGGGGACAATTCTTGAATGGGTTGATCTTGTTGAGGAATATGCGAGTCTTGTTATTTGATTGAAGAATCCGATCGTTCGAGATTGATTAATGAAGGTTGGAGCTCTGAATCATATGCCCAAAGCATTAGCGCATCCAAGCGTATTGGTTACCGAAGAGCTTCAAAGAGTTATATTTTGGGATAGACGTTATCGACAGAGTAAAGACCGATGTGAAAGATGTGGAATGATCGGGTTGTTCATGAAGATGTGTGACGAGGTTAAAGGTAAAGACATTTTTATTTTATCAGTGCGACAGATAGCCGATGACTTGCTGCTGATTGACTGGTTTGATCGAACCATATCATATGCCAGTTGGATGATCGGA
Source organism: Bidens hawaiensis (assembly GCF_021521415.1). NCBI lineage: Eukaryota > Viridiplantae > Streptophyta > Magnoliopsida > Asterales > Asteraceae > Bidens > Bidens hawaiensis. Next base: position 51,105 of record NW_027494835.1, read on the forward strand.
ATGATCACCTGGAGATGCTTATTTGATGGGGAGATCTGATATGAGTAGCTACAAGTTGTTGGTTTGTTTACAAAGAGTTATATTTTGTTTGTTTGCACAAGCCCGAGAATCATCAGCCAAGGGGAAGGTTGGTTGTACGGCTGATGATATGCAGTTAAAGTATTAACAGTTAAAGTATTAGACTTTAACGTATTCGTCGTTAACGTATTTGTTGCTAAAGTATTGAAGGCTAAAGTATTCGACGTTAAAGTATTGGAAAGCATTCGACGGCTACGGAAAAGGGGGAATCTGTAAATGCACGGATTTGGTGTCCGCAGCTGTTCGAATAGGATAGGGGTTGTTTAGTCTTTATATTAATGTATAAAGGCATATTCGCTAAGGATGTTTAGCGAATGGGCCTCATTCGTTAAAGACTAGACATATTCGTTAATGTAAGAGCTCATTCGTTACTACAGTGTAACGAATGGAGGCTCATTCGTTAAAGTAATGCCCATTCGCTAAGGATGTTTAGCGAATGGAAGGTCATTCGCTATGGGAAGCCTCATTCGTTAGTGATGTTAACGAATGAGCAGGACTGCCTATAAATAGGCCTTCCCTAGTGAATGTGTAGGAGGATCTGTGCCATATTTATGTAATGTAACATTACCATGCCGGATTTTCTCTGTAACTTATCCTCCATTAATGTATGAACACAAGCTTAACGTATCGATTTGCGACTAGATTCCTGGCTCGTTGTTGAAACGTTATTCGAACGTTTACGAGCCAAGAACTAGTTGCAAATCGATACGTTAAGATTGTGTTCATTACGTTAAAGGATGATTACATTATGATGAGGATGAATACATTAGGATGTCTAGAGAGAATCCGGCATGGTAACGTTACATAAACATAAATATGGCACAGATCCTCTGCATTTCAATGAGTTTTGACATTTGATATCAAATTCCCTTTCTTCAATCTTGTTTATAAATTGCACAGCAGTAAGTTCAGTGTTTAGAAAGAAACCGTTTTCTTTCAATACAAACAAGAAAGTCGAATATGAAGAAGGTAAAGCATTCTTCAGAGTATCAATCTTATCTGGTTCTGTTGGCTTAAGATTGACACGGGATATCTCCACAATCATATGACTAAATCTGTTAATCATCTCTTCCACTGTCTCGTTTTTCATCAAAATAAAATTTCTAAATTGAAATTTTACAAGAGTCTTTTTACTCTCAAGAGTGTTTCCCAAACTTCTCGTCTTCAAAGTTGTGAAAAAAGAAGCACAAACTTTAATGGCACTGTATTGATGAAAAATTTGTTCTGGTAAAGCCATGGTGAGATTTGAGTATGCTTTAGTTTCACTCTCAAAATCTTTTAGCTCATGAGTCTCATAATCTTTGAATGCTTTCGGAGTCCACCCCATGTTGTCACTTCCAATCAATGGTGCTGCATACACGTCGTCTAGAAAACGTACACTACTAGGATGCACAGATCCCAAATGAGCACGGAACATCAGTTCCCAGTGAGCAAAGTCTAACAATTTTAACAATTTGGGACATTTGTTGTGACTTCCGATTTCATTATCCATAGTTAGCATCTGCTGCAATAACACATTCTGAGAGGCTAATGCATAGTAAGACGCATTTTGTGAAGCCAAAATGAAACACTGGTTAAACTTCAAGGACTAAACTTGTAAAACTGTAAACTTAGACTTACTGTTCACACGAATGTGATCACAGTAACGAATGAGAAAATTAACGAATAAAAGATATTCGTTACTTTAACGAATGAGTTATTTTAACGAATGAGATTGACATTCGTTAAGTGAGAATCATTTTAACGAATGAGAGATATTCGTTAAATGAGAATTACTTTAACGAATGAGTGATATTCGTTAAAGATTTTCACGAATGAATGGCTTAACAAATGGCTTAACAAATGAGTCTTAGCGAATGAGGTTTAGCGAATGATGAAACTTTAACGAAAGAGCAGTTAGAACTGAACGAATAGGCAGTTAGATCTTTAACAAATCAGCATTCATCATAACGAATGAGTATTCATCATAACGAATGAGTCTTCATCAGATCTAAAAACCAATTTAAAACTTCAAATTCGTCCGAATCAAACTTAAATCACCTTAAACCTTTATCAAAGGGTACCTAAACCAAAACCAAACCTCACTATACTAGTCCAAACTTACGAACAACCACAAACTTGTTCCATTTCTTGTTTATATTAAAACTATAACGTCTCTGTTTCACAAACTTTCAATCAGACTTCAATCTCATGTCAATTCATCATGAAAACGAATCAATTGAACTCAATTAAACTCTTTAATCAACTAACATCATTGTAGATCAGATCCCTGAGCTCTGATACCACTTGTAAGAGCTAATTACGATCTAGATCTTGTGATTACAACGATGCATTTGCTGATTAGGATACGAATAGGATCAATATACGTTACTGTGTGTGTAGTGTGTGTGTTGAGAGAATAATTTGGCAGAGTAACGAGTGAGAAGTCGTAAATATCAGAGCTGTTGGAACTATATTAGATAAAATAGATTACATGAATATATAGGAAGATGACCTCATTCGTTAAGATAGACTTAACGAATGAGTCATTCGTTACACTTACTTAACGAATAAACACCCTTATTCGTTAATACATTAATGATAGCGAATGGCCAACATTCGTTATGTTCCATTCATTAAACAGGGTTAACGAATGGGACGTACATTAGACGAATGTGACACATTCGTTACGGGGTAACGAATGTGCCTTACACTTAGGCATATTTACATTAACAACCCCTATACTATTAAACTATTACATTAACTGAGAATAAAGACCGAGACGGACAAAATGTGTATCAACAGTCCGCATACTTGTTTACGGTTTAATTTCATTATTCACACTTATCACGTTATGCTTATTGTATTGTTGTGTCAAACTGGTGATATTCTCACTTAACTTTATGTTGATAAAAACTCCATTTTATACGCATATGCAGGTTACTTGTATGGAAGCTTGAAGCTTGGACACGTAGACAAGACTTTAGGATGAAATCAAGTTAAATTTTATTTGAATTCATATTTGTTATTTAAATTGGTTACTGTATTTGTAAACGTGTGTGTATATTGAAATTTAAAATAATTAATTAGATATTATCACTTTTATATTCTGATAATATCTTCGAGCTGTGAGCAACAGGATCACGCCCCGGCATTTCCGCCTTAGGTTGGAGTGTGACACACTGACTGATTTCCAGTTGAAATAAAAGCAGTTTTCTGAGGAGGTACTGATGAGGAATGCTTTGGAGTGGTCACAGGATACATGTTCTGCTGAGACTTGCTTATGAATGCAGTGGACATTGCTGAGCTTGGATTCATTCATGCTTGATTAAGAGAACTTAGATGATTGTTTATTCTCAATTACTCATCCATTTCAAATGACTTGATAGTGGATATCAAATCTGTGTTTGAGATGGCATTCAGGTTTGTTGTTCTCTTAATGGTTACTGTATTGGTGCTCCAGGTGTAAGGCAAAGAGTTCATCAGTTTGTGGTTGACTTCTGAATTCAAAATGTTCACATCAGCAGCTTTGATTCTTACTAATAACTTCTCAAATCTTTTGATTAAGTCCCCCACACTTTCTCCTTGACAATAGTTAAACATATTGAACTCTTCCTTCAACAATGCCTTCTTGTTTTCTCTGATTTCAGCATTTCCCTCTATCTTCTCTACTAAGCCATCCCATAACCCTTTGGCAGTAGTATGTTCATGAAGAGTTTCAGTGACCTCATTTGACAGACAAACAGTTAGAGTGAGATATGCTTTCTTGCCTTGTTCCACCAAGGTCCTATCATTTTGATCATAACTTTCAATGGGCTTTGGTTGTTGCCCATTTGGAGTAGCTACCATAGGAGTATGAGGACCCACTTCATAACATCTTAGTAAGTCAGAATCAGTCAAAGAAATGAAGTTCATAAACCTCCACTTGAAATCAACAAAATTATCTTCTAAAGTCATGAACTTGGGAGGTTTTGTGGTGGTTCCTGCTTGATTCTCAAGCAGCATATAGCTCTTCAACAACTCAAAATCGGCTGTAGTCATCATTCAAACTAGTTCCAAACACCAACAGTCTTCAAATGGATGAGTTTCTCACCAAAAAGAACTAAAAATACGCACAGGATGCGAAGCGAAATTCTTCTCGATGCGAAACTATATGCGATGCGAAAGTTTAAGCGAAGCGAAGCGAAAATTTCAAGTGATGCGAAAATTTTTGCGATGCGAAAACTTTTGCGAAGTGAAGCTAGGTTTGTGCGATGCGAAGCGAAAACGTATGCAATGCAAATTGACATGCGAAGTGAAAATCTTATGCGATGTTTGCGGCGATACGAAGCTGAATCCCAGCGATGCGCACTTTCAAGCGATGCGAAGTTTTCTGGATCTTCTAGAAACAATCTTTTTGGGGATCTGTTTACCTAACTTGTCAGATCTTGTTTAAGGTTAGTACAACAACCCCATAGTACATGCAAATGAGAACTTTAAACACAAATTTTTCAACAACTTTAAACACTTATTTCTTGAGTTTTAACACCTTTTAAACTTATGATTTCTACCAAGAACAGTTTCTAAGTCATTTTGTGGAACTTTGAACCCGAATCCTTTTGTGTTTTTGTGGTCTTTCTTTGCAAGAACACTTTCTTTTCACCTTCTCATGATCAAAACCCAAGGTTGTGATCCAAAAACCTCAACTAGTGAGCCGAAGCTCTAATACCAATTGTAGGTCACAACTAGGTAGATCTAACAACGTGTCTTGGATCAACCAATGTCACACCCTGACTAGCACAATGCGGAAGCATAAAATGGGAATGTAACAGACACCTCTGGTATCAACAACATTGTTTATAAAGAAACATTACACACTAGTTTACATTATGTTACATTGAACTATCTTTGTTTACAAACTAGGTGTTACAACAAAATAGGTTCGTTAAACTATTCTATTTGTACTAATAACCTTGCGTCTATTCACATAGCATCAAGCACGTTCCGCAATAGTTAGCACGAAATCACTTTACTCCAACTTTGGTAATCCTGAAAAGCAGTTTAAAACGGGTCAACTACTGGAGTTAGTGAGTTTCACGAGTTTCAAGAAAACAGTTATGAATATTCACAAGTTAACACTTGTAATCGTGATATAAGTATGTATGTATGTAAATGATGTAATTATGCTAAGCTATAGTGAAGCCTTGACTGTATGTGCTACGTGCATCGATTTCCCACGCTCAATCAACCACTGTGGCTCCCCTTCCGCCCACAACATGCCTTGGTAGCCATGTCTAACACTACATAGCCTGTATATATAAATATGGTCATGTGAAAACGGCGCTATGTGACACGACAACCAGGCCGATTAAGTTTGGGTTTGTCAAACCAATAGTACTATTCACAAGCCACCGGCTCAAAGTTAATCACTGTGATCGTGGGGACTTTCGTGTGTTAGCACTTAGATAATTCACATCATTACAAATTTCAGATATGTATGCATAATCAAACATGCTTTTAACCCCAAAAGTTCGTAAAACTGTTTAAAGAGTGGGGTCATGAAACTCACTGTTTAGTAGATAATCAGCACTGTGTTAGCTCACGGTTTGTTCGATTCGCTATCACTAGTTCCTATAATCAATATTATAATAATATTAATATTTTAATATTATTATAATCTCAACACTAAACTGGGCTGTATAACTAATCCGGGTATAGCTGGAACGCCCAGAAAGTGGCAATAGGCTTAGGTTATGATGTTGTTCAATGTCTAATACTTAAAACCGAACTTGGCTCAGTTTCCCGTTTTCCCAGCTGGGCCAAGTTGTTCGTTTACGCATTCAGAAAACAGTTATGGGGAAATAATCTTGGGTAGATGTGTTGGTTAATAAAATGATTAAGTTATAAGGAAAGATCACATATCAGGGTCCCGAATTAGCTACGGGGCCCGTTTCCGTTTTTTCAATTTGATTTGAGAAGAATCGTGCACAATCTATCCAGATTGTCCAGGTTTCTCATCAAAAGGTTCGTTTTTACTTAATTAATCCGAAAATATGATTTTTTGATCATTCTTGGTGTTTTGATATTCCGAACATAATCGCGAACTTGCCGGTTTTTATTAAAAATTGAATTTGTTTAGTCTTCAAATTAGCATGATTAACTAACCATTAATCATTAAATTATGAAAATTTAGCCACTTATAAAATAAAATATGTAGATTTTTAAATAAAAAAAATTTCTGGAATTAATTACTGATTTATTAATTTATAAAAATTCATTTTATCAACTATATTTCGCCTGAAAATCGTCCGTTTATCCCAAACGATTTCCAAAAATTCCGCAAAAATTCTTGAATACTAAAATTATGTCCCAAAACAACCTGTATCAATTCCAGAATGCAATAAGCTTGTTCAATATTCTTTTCGGCCCAAATTTGGCTAAAAAAAATCATACGAACGCATATGCGCAAAAACACCCTTAAACTTTTCCAAATGATCCCAAATTTTATATGTGATCAAAATACATCAAATATTTTGATCATTAAATTAGCATGATTAACTAACCATTAATCATTAAATTATGAAAATTTAGCCACTTATAAAATAAAATATGTAGATTTTTAAATAAAAAAAATTTCTGGAATTAATTACTGATTTATTAATTTATAAAAATTCATTTTATCAGCTATATTTCGCCTGAAAATCGTCCGTTTATCCCAAACGATTTCCAAAAATTCCGCAAAAATTCTTGAATACTAAAATTATGTCCCAAAACAACCTGTATCAATTCCAGAATGCAATAAGCTTGTTCAATATTCTTTTCGGCCCAAATTTGGCTAAAAAAAATCATACGAACGCATATGCGCAAAAACACCCTTAAACTTTTCCAAATGATCCCAAATTTTATATGTGATCAAAATACATCAAATATGAGTTCCCCACAAAATTTCATAATTTTTCAAGCATTTTAACTATTTTTCCCTAATAAACGTCCCAATTCAGTAATAAATTCGTCAAATATTCTCGAATGGTCAAAAAATTACCAAATTTGAACAGGGACTCAATGATATGGTCCCTGATGTCCCTGTAAAATTTCAAGACCTAAAAATATGCAAATCACAATCTTAACCTAAACAGCCCGTAAGCGAGTGTTTCGGCATTACCTTAGCGGTTTTGGTTCGTTTCCGCCTTTCTAATCAACTTTTCAAGCTCTTGTGCTCCTATGTAGGCTAGATACAAGTCCTATGTCACAAACCAAGCAAGTTTCATCAACATGGCAGCCTCTTAACTTAGGGTTTTGGCTAGGATATTAAACCAAACTTTTGAACCGTAAAAACGCCGTTTAAACCCTCTAATCCGTGTTTATGGCTAAAACAGAGTATGATTCTGATTCCTAACCATGTGTAGGATCAAAAAATGTTTTTGGGTCATTTTTAAGGTTTTTGTATGGTTAGGAATGATTTTTGGTAATCAAACTATGTTTACATGGAATTAAACTTGATTAAACATGATTAAATGATCAAAATAATCAATTTACCTTATGTTTTTTTTTTTGAAGCTTGATGAAGAACTGAAAGGATATGTCTAGAATTTGTCAAAGGTGACTTTAAAATATCTTGGTATATATAATATAAAACAATTAGAAATCTTAAGGAAAGTGTAACAACATTTGCGGTCGGGAGTGTAAATGGGCCTCCCTTGGCCCATTTTAGACCAATATTCTGTATTTGCAAGCCCATACACGAAAACCCAAGTTCAAATTTATTTCAGGTTTGGCGCGAAAAACATATCGGGTAGAACAAATAACGCGAAAACGAGTGTTTTTTGGCTATTTTTGTATAAATTTATAAAAACATAGTATACATTTGTAAAATTTGAAAACATTTTCACGGATCGCTTAAAACATTTCAAATAAGTGTTTGGTAAGTCTTTTTCGGCTTAACGGATGATACAATGCTTGGTTTGTAACTATCTTTCGCGTTTAAATCTATAGCAGGTAGTTAAACAAGCATGTTTTCGTTTAACTTGTTTGCTATCGAACTAAGGCCATAATACTAATCTATTAGCTTATATTAAACGTATATCACTTATAGACGGCCCCCAGGATATCTGGGTCATATCCAGACCTATTCGGTTAATCGTTCGTTTGTTGCGTAATAAGCGTTTAATCGCTTATTCGGTTTGTAAATACTAAGGTGTATACGGTTTTGTCACGATTGTCACAACCAAATTCGGTGCTAGCGGAATATCACACCAAGCTACCTTTGGTCTCGGATCTTGAGTGTTTTATGTTCGATTCTAGTGAGAAGTGAGTGAGAGAAAGTAGATGGATAAGATTGACAAAAGACTTGTGTTCTCATGGCATGCTTCCCTATTTATAAGAAGCATGCACGAGAAGTGGTTTTATATCATGAGGCCCAATGGGCTTGTTTACATAGCCTTGGGCCCAAACATACACAAACAAAACATCAAAAGCCCAATACAAAAGACTTATCATAAACAAAACTGGACCTAACAATAATATTACTACCTATAATAAAACCCATCAACAATAGATTTCTAGGTTTCTTAATCAATAACTAGAACGTATCACAAATCTTTCAAGGATAATGATGGATGAAGGTTAGACACATAATTTATATCATGACTTTCTTTAATGATCATAGATCAATCCCTCCCCTTCGTTTTCTCTTTACCATCGCGCACACACACTTGATATTTGTGAAATGCGTGTAATATCCTGGAGTTTTTTCTCTTTAATAGAATTTTCATAAGTTAATTTTTAGTCCCTCGACTTTCTTTATCTTGTGTTTGTATCTAACTAAAGTTTGGTTATTTACACTTCATACATCCAACTTAATAATCTGTACAAACTCATCTTAAAACTCATGTTTCAATATTTTAGTACTTAACGACTGGTGTGTGTGTGTGTATATATATATATAAAAGTTAAGAACTTTTAGGAACTCTTAAAAATCAAATATTTTTTTAACTTTTTTTATATATTAATATTATTTGAGACTTGTTTTATCATATTTATAAAAAAAAAATTTGATTACATATATAAATCACAAGTTACACATGCGTAAAATTTATGTGATAAAAATTTACACATGTGTAAAAAAAACATAGATATGCATAAAAAAACTAATTTTCATAATTGTAATTGTAAATATTAGATGTCAAAAGTGATAAAACTACACTTAAATAACACTAACATACAAAATTTTTTAGAAAACACGTTAGTTATTAAGAGTTCTTTCGGGTTATTAAATAATTTAAGAGTTCTCAAATTATACTCATCCTATATATATAAATATAAATATATAATGCATGTATTTACTACTTCCAATTATAAATTTCGACAGCTTAAACAAGGACCTCTTTTAATTTTTATATTGCCCAATATATATATATATATATATATATATATATATATATTAAGTAATAACCGTTAAAATTTAAGATGCTACACGAATGTGTTATCGTGAAGACAAATATCTTGATGTTTACTTCATTTTCAGGATAAATGTTATGCTATGTTATATTAGCCATTCTTCTATTGTTTGGGAAAAATGCTAGGCATCACTTTTGAATTACTCCCATAATTAGGCTAAGTTGGTTTCCATTATAGTGACTGAACCCATTGTTTATACGTATTTCCTTTTTTCCTTTCTAATGATTTTATAAATGCATACCAAAATGATGATGGTGCCGATCGGTTTCTACAATCAGAATTTGTTCTCTTTCTTATAATGTTTGTATACGACAAGAAGCATTACACGAAATCCGTAACGTATATACATTCAAAAGGACCACGTCAACGCTACAGCGTACTTAAGTACACAAGTTTTGAAAGTTTAATTGTAAAACATGTGCGCAAGCCACGGTATGGTCTACGTGTGGTCCTAACAAGACTACTCAAATTCTGATTGCCCTTGCCATGCGTTTTTGTCTTTACATATCACCAATTTTGAAATCAAATATGACTTTTATTTATATTTTGAAGTATAAATTAGAGAAAGTACCAAAATGACACCATATAAAGATATTTCTAGGAAACTTCTGTCTAATCATGGTCTTCAATTAGCCGTGTTAAATATGTTGTATTAGTTCGTTGGTTGACAGGTCAAACCGGTAAAAATCCATAAGTTTTATACCAATCAAAAAGTCGTTAAGACACTTAAACCTAAACTATATAAACATATTCGTAGATTGATAGACACATAGCATGTTTAACTTGAACTTTTTAGTTTGTACCTTTTTGTTTTAATACCTTAAAATTGCATTTTACAACATATATATAAAATAATGAGAGAACTTCGATTTTGGTACCTGTGATTTCCTAAAATTATCAATTTTGGTCCAATAGTTTAATTTAGACTTTTATGGTACAATAGTTTCAACAAACTATCAGTTTTAGTTCAACCCGCTAACGTCATCCACCAACCGTTAGTTAATACAACTTTGAGGGGCTTTTTTTTATATTTTTCATAAACTTTTAATTCATATGAATTTTTGGGGTTTCTACCAAAATTAAGTATTCTATACTTTTTGTTATTTTTTAGTATTATGGTTTCTTATATTTGTTTAATATAAATATCTATACACTTTTTATTTTTAATAAATATAATTTTTTCAAAACTGACACTTTTATTTAAGTGTATATTTTTAATAAATACAAACCAAGACGTCATTCCCATTTTGATGAGCTAGTAAGGTGATTAAGCTGTGAAATAATTATTTCAAACTCTATTGAGTACAAAAATTTAGTTGTTCGAAAAAAAATGCAAACCAAGAATTAAAATTAATAAACAATTTCCAAAAACCCTCCATTTGAAAAGTAAAAAAAAAATATAAAATAAATATATGTTTTGTTTACCACCGAGAAATAAAAGCAGAAAAACTATTTTTTTAAATCATTTATAGTTAGTAAAAGTGTATAATTAATGGACCTTAAAAAAATAACTATTCTGTTTTTAAAACCTAGATAATATTATGGCTATAAAAAGTAAAAATAAAACTATTCAAATACAAATAAATAAATAAATACATGGTTGCCTAAAAAGCTTCGGTTTCAAAAAAAATATTTTAAAAAATAAAAAAAGTAATATTTATATATAAACAAATATAATAAACCATAATAGTTAGAAAATAACAAAAGGTATAAAACTTATATTTAGTAAAAAAAAAAGAAATATTCATATGAATTAAAAGTTTATGAAAAATATTAAAAATTCCCTCAAAGTTGTATTAACTAACGGTTGATGGATGACGTTAGTTGGTTGGACTAAAACTGATAGTTAATTGAAACTATTGTACCATAAAAGTCTAAAATAAACTATTGGACCAAAACTGATAATTTTAAGAAACCACAGGGATCAAAACCGAAGTTCTCTCTAAAATAATTAATGTGATTAAATATGCATTTTACAACAAATATATAAAATAATGTGATTAAAATCATTGAATCAAATGCATTTTAAATTTTAAACTAAAACTCAAGCGTCTAATATAAATTTTTTAGCAATAGACACTCAGGGCTGTTTGGTAGCCTCTTAATGGTCATTAATAGGCTACCTTTTAATAGTTCTTAACCTCTTAATGGTTAAAAGGTAACCTTAAGGCTGAATAGTTAAGAGGCTACTTCTTAATGGTTACCTCTTAAAAGTAGATTTTTAAAAAATACATGGGTAAAACAACACATCCTACAAACCCGACAACTTAATTGATTGCTTTGATAAATGTGTTCATAGATTCAACCTAAACTAACCTAACCTTGTTTAAACTAAACTGAAACCCACGAATTTCTTTAAGACTGTGTGTTGTAGTCCGCTAACCAGGGTGGGGCCCCTTGCTTGCTGCCAGGCTGGAAGCGAACACCACAATACCACCACGTTACAAGGGGCACTAACAACCTTACATGAGACAGCTCGCGACAGAAAAGTAGATGTTAGAGGTTATTGGAAATTGGGTTATGCTGCAACTTCTTACCTTTAATTGGACGAAATTTAGGGTTTCTTTCTGGTTATGTGCAGCCATGGTGATGAACAAATGAAGGGGGGGGGGAGGTTGAAGAAGATAGGTACGGTTGGTGGGACTTATGTTAATTAAGTTCGTCTCTTTTAACACTTAACAACCCCCCCCCCCCTACTCCTTCAACTTCACTGGTTATATTTGGTCCCTAACGTTGTAAGTTTATACATAAAATGTATAAAGTTAACTTATATTGGCCTATTCTTTAGTTTTTAGATGATGTTTATATATATATATATATATGTGTGTGTGTGTGTGTGTGTGTGTGTGTGTAGGGATCAGGTTAATAAAAGTGCGGATCCAGTTAATAAAAGTGTGGTTCCTCGGAACCACTCGAGTTTTGAAATAATAGTGTGTTGATATATAGAAAATATTATAGTGAACCACCTTATAAACTAGAAAGGAACCACCCAAATCACAACACATGCATTGGTCTAGTTGGTAAGTTCTAAGCTTTGTAAACTAGAGGTCGCGGGTTCGATTCTATCAGCAAACATAATTGTAGAATTGTTTTTTTTACCTAATTCAGCCTTATATCAATTTTAGGGTTTTAATTCAGCCTTATATCAATCTTAGGGTTTTATAAAACACACTTTGACACAAGCACCTGCCTCTCTCCCCTCTTCATACTCCGTTGAAGCACACGACACACCACTACTAGACCACCGCCGTTAATCGCCGACCATCGCTTGACCGTTGTTCCTAACCATCGTTGCTACTTTACGGCTGACCACAAACCACTATTGGTCTGTTGCTCCTTCCTCCTACCTTACTACTCTTCCTCGAATCCTCCCATTGTATAGGTATGTTTAGATTCGTTTGTTAAATGTTAACTTTGTTGCTAATTGTTAAGTTATTTGTTAAAATTTTAGTTTTAATTTATTAGATTGTTAGTTTTAATTTGTTAGATTGCTATTTTATCGCATTTTTATTATGTGATGAGCTTTGCCCGAACTATCGAACCGACCTGAACTATTGAACCGACCCGAACCTCGAACCTACCCGGATTTTTTTACATTTGACTCTAAAAGTAGTGTACCACTTGAAAAAAATTCATGGATCCGTCACTGATAGGGATGATCCATGCGGGATATGACATTACTATGAAAAGTGTGACAACCTGATTTGGACAATTGATTACTTATAATCAAGTGCAAATAATGGAAGTGGCTAGGGGTGTTCACGGTTCGGTTTTGACGGTTTTTAGGTCAAACCATAAGCCAAATTGTTAGTACGGTTTTTGCTAATCGAAAACCGAAGCCCAACCGTTTAAAATAAAAACCAAACCGAACCAAACCGTTACTAACGGTTTGGCTCCGGCCGGTTTCACGGTTTAGGCTTTAATATGCCGTTGTCAAAAACTTAAACTCTAATTTACAAGTTCAGATTTCAAGTTGTCCAAAAATAAAATAACCAAAATGCAAGTTCCCCATAATTAATCATATTGTCTAGAATTTAAGCCTAGAACATAACGGGATACTAGACTTTTAGTAAACTTGGGCTAAATTACACACTAGCTTTTATAATGGGCTAAGACAAGAAGCCCAATTTTTAAAACATATGATATATTATAAATAATTATATAAATCTAATATAAAACAATAAAATTCATATATAAATAAATCCTACGGTCCGGTCCGGTTTTTTACGGCCGGTTTTCAATAAAAACCGCAAGCTAAACCGTTCATTACGGTTTTGAAAATTTTGAAGCCGACCGACCGAACGTCAAAAAATAACCGACCGCGAAGCCAAACCAATGACCGGCTTGGGAAGTTTTGCGGTTTTAAACTAATCGCTGAACACCCCTAGAAGTGGCATAGTTGTAGTTACCAACCCATAATTATTGTCTGTTGTTTAATATAAAGGATAGAATAGTCAATTAGGTTTAGCCATAATTAACTCTTATCATCAGGTGTACAATTAATTTATCTGTTATCTTTTTCATGCCTTAATTAACTTTCATCATCATCCTCCAAAATTAAAATCCCGGGAAACACGATTGGTAAAATCTTCAAGTTTTAGAAGATTACTGGATGGTATATGACTTTTTTTCTTAATTAAAGACCCATACAATAATCGAGATGCCTGTGCGCGGCTACTATATTCATAATTTAGTTTTTTTTTTTAAAAGTACTTGTGCTCTTTATTGAACAAACTTGATTTCATATTTCTTAAAAATTAAAGATTTTATGTACCTACATTTTACTTGTTAAGGCCATGGTCATTAGTGTAGGATTGTGCTATTAAGTATAGGGTATGTGTTCAAGAGACCATGTGTAGGTAACATACGTGTCTAAGCAAATATGTGTAGGCAACAAGTTATATAGTATGGTTGTGCAGGATATTATCTCGGGATGCTGAATGTGTCGGAAACAAATTTTTTTTGTATAGGATAATATATTAGTATGTTTATTGTGTAGGATGTTTTATTGGAACGCTTGCTGGAAATGTTTAATGTATGTTATCTATGTAAAAAAACTATTGAAATTTTCGGTTGTGTAGGATATTGGGTATAGGGTCAGGTTATTCTACAAATGGAGACAAAAATGAGAAGGATTTATAGCCACATAAAAAAACCTTTCAAAAAAATAAAAAATAAATAACTAAAAAATCATAACTCAAAATTTAATAAAAAACCAAAAGAAGTAAAAACACAAAAGTGTTTCCACCGTCTTCCTCGTTCTTAAAAAAAAAAACCTCAAAAAAGACACAATAGTGAGTGAAAAAGACTATTGTTTCTTTTTGTTTATCATTTTATTTTGTGTTTATTTTCGTCATTGATTGTGTCTTTTTTGCTAGACATTATGTTTTTTTCCCTTGATATTGATTTATATTTTGTTCGGTATTGTGTTATATTTTGCGATTTATTGTGTCTTTTTTTAGTTATAATTGAGTCTTCTGTTCATTTTCGTCATTTTGTCTTTCGTCTCTACATTGTGTCTTTTCGGGATTTTTTTTTTTTGGAACGAGAATGATGAGGGAAACATTTTTGTTCTTTTAATTTTTTTATTTTTTATTTATATTTTAAGTTATGATTTTTTTATTAATTTTTTACATTTTTTTTTGAGGAGTTTTTTATATGGCCACAAATCCTTTTCACCATTCTCATTTTTGTCTCCCTTTATATTTTAACTTTTCATATTGGTTATAATACTAAACTATTCGTATGATGTCTGTTATTTGTTGCTATGTTGACTGTGTGGGGAATAATATATGTGAACTTAGTTGTGTAGGATATCTCTCTATATTATTAAAACAAAGAATTATTCCACATGTAATTCAAATAGAGTAGGTAACTAAGATGTCAAATAATACTATTATTATTAATAAAATTACTAACAAAATTAAAAATATAACTTTAAATGTTGTATTAAATGATTTTTTAGATATTTATAAATTATAAAATTTTATTTATCATTATTTATATCTTATGAATCCATAAGGTATGTTATTATTCATATTATTAAATTTAATTTTTTGTTGTATTTTTTTTAACCACCAGTGTATCGTAGGGGGCTATATCCTAGTTTTTTTTTTTAAATAAGAAGCAATCTTTAGGTTGAGTAAGAAAAGATTATTTGAGATCTGTTATATAAGTAAACAAATATGAATAATAATGTTTTTTTAAATTTGGTTAGCACATAAATAAACTAACAAAATTAAAACTTTTAAAACTTCAATTACTTACCAATTATAACAATTAAATCTTCATGATACCCTTTGATTTTATTAAAAGAAAAAAACATAACAAAAAATTTGATTACTTGTAATAATTTCTCATATTTATTGCACTAATATTACTTTTCATATGAACTTAACTATACATACCCCCACACACTCTCTATCACTTTGGTCGTTTAATTTATTTTGTTATTTTACATTTTTGAAAAGAAAAAGTAAATAAGCTTGCCGAAGCCCCCGTTCACCTGAACCACAACAGACTCAGATGAGTTTGGCAGAGACTTCAATGAGTATACAATCAGCGTCCTGTAAGAACAAATATATATATATATATTATATATTTTTATATATTTATTAATATAGCCATGATTATCGTTTATATTATAATAGATCAAAATAATTAATGAAGTCTTATTATATATTAGTTTGGTAACTATTGATAATTCATATTACCCTTAATTAATTAATAAATGGTTGAGAGATAAAAATTAACATAATAACCTAATAAAAAACATACATACAATTTTGTGTGTCTCCTCTCTTCCAAATCGGGTTTCTCTCAAGAACCTTAACACCATTCTTAACTATGCATCTTAAAGGAGAACTCGATCAAGATGAAAAACATGTCAATTACATCATAATCGGCTGCGTAACTACTCTCCCTATGATAACAAATTTATAGATTTATTGTTATTCATGTTTTGTATTAATTAAATGAACAACTGATCAACACGTCCAGTTAGCACCAGGTGATACGATAGTACAGGTTAAATCCAGAATAATGCTTCAACGAAAACACCCAGCCTAACCTCACTGTTACCCGAATTTACACCACTAACTTTAAGTCATAATGGTTTTTAATGAATTTGAAACCATTCGAATCCAAACCGACAAAAGTTTGAACGTTGTGTGAATATTGAATATTAATGAATAAAAATAAATATAAATTTAAAGCAAAAATATCAAACAAAAGGTATGATTTAACAAAAAGTAGGATTTAACATTAATAAACAAAAATAAATATATAGCAAAAATATCAAACAAAAAATACACGAGATGCGTGTACCGAGTACCGACCCCACAAGTGACATTTTATACTTCACGACAAAACTGACACGTGTCAGTCATTAACTGCTTACCCTATATAAACCAAACCCTACAGTTAACCCATATCAACCAATCAACCATCAAATCCATAACGGCATTGCAAGAAACAAATGGCAGCAAATCTCATGCCCGTTCAACCATCACTCATCACCCGAGCATCAGCCTCTGGTGCCTCTACCTCGGGCAACCGTAAGTCGGATGCTCCCCGCAAGAGCTGGTGGACCCCTCTATTCGGCTGGTCATCCGAACCCGACTACATTGAATCCACAAATTCGGATAAAACCAAGGTGAATAATAAAAAAAGTTTCTCCAACAAATCCGGTGACGATTCTGAATTAGATCTCGGTCAGAAAATTCCTAAGTCTCGAGTTTCTTCTGCAAACTTCACCGATGAAAAGGCGAGGAAGCTCCGGATGTTGACGATGGAGACGGAGTCGTTTCATGATGCCATGTATCACTCTGCGATTGCGTCTCGGCTTGCTTCGGATTTCTCCGATCGATCTGACTTTTGATCTCTATTAGCTATGGTTTTTAAAATGTTACTTCATATGAATTAAAAATAATATGTAAATAAATAAAATATTGACTAGTTGAAACTTGGTTAATTAGTTTTTATTTATTGATAGACGTAATTTATTGTTTAATTTGTATTATTGATGCAAGTTGTGATCTAAGCATTCTTGTGTTTATAGCCTTATTATAGAGTGTCTATAGACGAAGGCTATTAATTGCGTAGAGAATGATATAATAACTTGGCCATACGTTACATAGTGTTAAAATGTTTAAGTATTATTTTTTATATCTTATCTCTTTCAATTTTTATTGTTTCTAATATGTTTGCTATTTTACGATATGGGCTAAAATTCTGTACATGGTTTAAACAAAGAGATGTGGGCTACTAGAGGCATGGGCTTGTTGGGCTGGAATGTGAGCTGTTTAAAGCCCATCTTTCGTTGCTGGTTATAAAAGAAAGTATCTCGACACACTGGAGAGGCATCGCGTTTTTGTATCCATCATTTCAATTTTGTTAGTTTGTTTTGAAATCTGTTCAAGATCTGAAGAGGTAGGTCCCAGCAGAGCCCAGTTGGACCCGCAAGACTCACCTTGAAGAGGGACGTCTGCGCAGAAACCAATTGGATCCGCAGGACCAACCATGCTCAGAGACGTGACGTCCTTACGCGCAGTACGCAAGCTGTTCCCGCAGGAAATGCCTCCCAATGGTGAAGGACTCCGCCTGTTCCCGCAGCCTCGGATACAAGCCATCAAGGAAGGCCACCCGCGCAGCAAGGCTACACGCACAAGGCACTTAGCTCTCAATCATTTAGTGTCATCTGAAGGAATGAGCAAAGCCGGGAACAATCCCGCACAGTGGCGGGAGGGGGAATACTCCCGCCCAAATAAGCCAGTCCGTACGATACAGGAAGATCTTCTGTACTGTACCTGACGAGGTATGGGCAAAAGATCTGACTAAAGATACGATAGCTTATTAACAGTATGGCGAGCAGCATGCTCCTGCACTGTATGTCACTATTAGCCGCTGCCTACTCACCAACTCTTGTCATACCACGTGCGTAGCCGGCAGTTGGTGGAAAAGGAATAGTATACAGCAGGCCTGGTCACTATCAGCCGCTGCCTACCCACCAACTACCAGCAGGGCACGTGCGTAGGCTACTGTTGGTTGTACAGAAATACTATTGCAGCCGGCCACACCTCCTTGGAAACCTACCTTCGGCTATAAATACCACAAATGGTATGATCATCATATCTCGTCATATTATACCTGATATCTGCTCTAGCAATCTCTTAATATACATTTATATCTAAAGAGCAATCTAGTCTGATTCTCACACCGGAGGGTGGTCACAAGGAGGAACCCCCCCTTCTCAGTGACAAGCTCACGGTGTCTGTTTTGCAGGTTATCAGAAGAACCATCTTCTCTGGGTCTAACCCCTCGTGGGAAACATCTATCTAACCCCCAGGTTACCCGTAATCTGACCGGGGTCCGGTTAGTGTTTCTTCATTGGCGCCATCCGTGCATAAAGCTAGAACTTTATTTTTCTCCAGTTTTTTCAAACTTCTAGAAAGATGGTTAAAGAAATTCCGGTAACCACAACCCCAGCTACTGGGGGGAATACCGGCTACACAGTTTTTACAAACACTACCCCGGTTACCCAAGCCGGGGCAAGTGAAGTAAATTTTATGAACACTACCCCAGTTACCCAAGCTGGGGCAAGTGCAGTAAATAATCGCTCACTGGGATTCACCGATACCCAGTTAGAGAAACGAACAAGACTCCCCCGCCAAACACTCGATGAAGTTAAGGCATGGGCGGAGGCACGTCAAAAGGAATTCCAAACTGAGTTGGACGAACGCTTGCGTTCCGTCCAACAGGCCGACGAATTCAAAGAATACTTGGACGATGACTCGGAGGAATCCGACTCCGACGCGAACCCTCGCCATAGGGCAAAAGGGAAGCGTAAGGAAACGGACTCCCAACCGAGAAGGCATTTTGGACAAGCCTTCAAACCAAAAAATACAGGTGGAAGTCCACGTGACTTCTCCAAAGCATTCAGACCAAACGTTGCAAATGCGGGAACGTCCAAATTTGCAAGGGACATTGCGGAAGCAATTGCCCCAAAAAGTGCCAAACAAATGTCCAGCATAGGCACATATGATGGTATATCTGACCCCGATGATCATTTGAACAGATTCATAGCGGGGGCAACCGTCAGTAGTTGGACGGAACCTACGTGGTGTTACATGTTCCAAATGACGCTTGTGGGGGCTGCTAGAGCGTGGTTCGATCGTCTACCGGTCAACCACATTTACGACTGGGCAGACTTCCAACAGAAGTTTAGCCAGCACTTCAGCCAGCAAAGAAAGTATACCGAGGAGCAATGGACAATCCTCAAATGCATTCGAGAGAAAGATGAATCTTTGCTGGACTTCATCACTCGCTTCAACTCGAAGAAGCTAAGTCTGGGTAACATTAGCGAAGATCTTGTTCGCGCTGCTTTCATCCAGGGCGCGAACGACCCAGAGCTCATCCGCACCTTAACGGGTAAAGATGGCATGCCATCCACATGGGATGCCATCATGACAGCAGCAAAACGCTTTGCGGAAACTGAGAAGCAACTGGGTAGAGATCTCCCACAGAGCACAAACCTCTACACCCAGAAGACAAGGGAAGACAACGTCCTTACCGCCCGATTAAACAAAAAGCGAAAGCTAGGCATTTGGCAGTCAAGGGTAAACTTTGACACCTCATCCGGCTTGCAACATCGGTTAGGCGGAAGGGATAACGTACGATCGACCCAGAACTCCAGATGGACGCCACTCACCAAAAGCGTCACCGAGATATTCGCCACCGAGGAGCTCCCATGGCCAAAGCCCCAAATAATCCGACATCGTCACAATGCTGATCGGAGTAAATACTGTGACTTTCACAGGACAAAAGGCCACAACACCGAAGAATGCATAGACGTAAAGGACATGGTCGAAGCATTTGTCAGAGATGGGACGCTCGCGCACCTCGTGGCGCAATGAACGCTGAGCAGCCTGATGCGTGTAGAACCCCAGCTGGGGAAAACACGAATAAAATTCCAGCTTCGATATAGAGACTACATGCTGCGTAAAGAACGAGATCCCGAACCAGGTGCGTATCGGCTCGATGGCACTCCCATCCCAACAACATGGAAGGGAGCTCATTTACACAGTTTGCATGTAAATCAATTCCAAATTTGTAAAGAAAAGGCCAAGAGCCACTTCTAATGGAAATGATTCTCCTTAAAACATCGATGCTGATGATTTTACATTTATACTTTATGAACTATCAACACGGATATGCTGGTTTTCACCGCATACATAAGTGTGAGTCGTTGCATGGGGAAGGCGGCAAAACCCGCATAAACCCAAAAAACGACAAACCTTCACGCAGGTCAGTTGACGGGGAAAAGTTCAGTCATCCCACTAAATGAAAGTGCCGGTCTATCCGCATGAATCATGAGAGGAAACTGAACACTAACCTAACAACCAAGCGTCGAACGGTTAATTTATTCAACACTAATATGCCGGTTTTCACCGCATAATTACGTGGAAAGTCGTTGCATGGGGAAGGCGGCAAAACCCGCATAAACCCAAAAAACGACAAACCTTCACGCAGGTCAGTTGAAGGGGAAAAGTTCAGTTATCCCATTAAATGAAAGTGCCGGACTATCCGCATGAATCATTAAAAAGGGAACTGAACACTAACCTATTGACAACCGCGCGTCGAACGGTTCAAAACAGAATTTTTAACAAAAGGATGAGGAAAACCTACACGCAGGTCAGATATGGGTAAAGTTTAGCCATCCTACTAAGTGCAAGTGACGGTCCTACCCGCACAATCACGAAAGAGGAAGCAAAACTTCACACCTATTATCTACCACGTTCAAAGGTTAACTTATCCTCAAAAAGGATGAGGAAAACCTACACGCAGGTCAGATATGGGTAAAGTTTAGCCATCCTACTAAGTGCAAGTGACGGTCCTACCCGCACAATCACGAAAGAGGAAGCAAAACTTCACACCTATTATCTACCACGTTCAAAGGTTAACTTATCCTCAAAAAAGATGAGGAAAACCTACACGCAGGTTAGACGCAGGTAAAGTTTAGCCATCCTACTAAGTGCAAGTGACGGTCCTACCCGCACAATCACGAAAGAGGAAGCAAAACTCCAACCTATTATCTACCACGTTCAAAGGTTAACTTATTCTACACTTGGAAAATTGCTAATTTAAACTTAAGTATGCAAGTCATATAACGTTTATAAAGCAAGGAATCCAATAAAAGAAACGGTCTTACCCGCACAAAGATTTATATTTCATAAATATCATTACAAGAATGGCCGGGTAACTACCCGCCTACAAGAAAATAAATCTATACAAGC
Organism: Bidens hawaiensis; assembly: GCF_021521415.1. Classification (NCBI taxonomy): domain Eukaryota; kingdom Viridiplantae; phylum Streptophyta; class Magnoliopsida; order Asterales; family Asteraceae; genus Bidens; species Bidens hawaiensis. Next base: position 72,890 of record NW_027494835.1, read on the forward strand.
TAAATCTATCCTAGCAGTGGGAAGGGATCTTCAGGATCAGGCTTCAGGGCCACTTCCACTTGGACCAGCACCGTCAGTAGAGCGTGGCAGTTCAAGGAAAGCCTTAAGGATAGCTAGCCCATCATCAGCAGCAGCAACTTCATTCACCTTCTCCACCACCGGATGCGGGAAGGCGGCGTATTGATTTACTGCTTGGTCGTATACAGCTTCAGTATCTACATCGAATAAAGGGAAGTTGGAAGGCGGGATGCCTTTCTCAACGAACCCTAGACCAAGCAGGAAGCCGGCCTTTTCCCCATCCTCGTGAGAAGCGTTGAGGGCTGCGCTCATAGCATCGTCATAAGACGTCTCTGAGAAGACCCGATGCACAACCTACAAAAGAAAATATACAAGTGTCAAACCTTTTCTATTTACAAAGAAAAGCGTGAAGACATGAAAACATACCTGAGACAACGCTTTTCGAAGAAGCCATTCCTTGGCAGCCAGAGCTTCTTGTAGGGCAGCTTGAGCTTCGTTACGGGCGCGATCGGCTTCACTCTTGTTGAGGTTGGCAAGCAACACTTCTTTAGCCGCAGCCTCTTCGACGCCCTTTAGCTTACGCTCGGTATGGTCAAGCACCCCCCTCTGGTCTAGGATTTCTTGAAACTTCTTAGCGTCCTCCATCGCCAAGGCATCATGAGCCTGCTGGAGAGCCTCTAATTTGGCTTTAAGCTCTTCATTCTCCACGCGTAGAGGCTCAGCAACAGCTTCAGCCTTGGTGGCCCTCTCGGTTGCGTTCCTCGCAGTTTCCTTAGCCAGTCGAAGCTGTTCATTAACAGCTTGGGCAGCCTTGGAACGGGCCTCAAGTCGAGCTTGAACTTCAACCTCGAGGGCCTTGAAGGCCTTCTCCTTTTCCGCAGCTAATGCGGAAAGCCTTTGGTTCTCCTCCCGGACAGCCCGCGCCTGAGCCACTTCTTTAAGGCGAGCTGCTTTTAACTTATCGTTTTCACGACAAAGCAGCTCGACGCGCGGCTGCATCCGGGCCAGGAGAACCCGAAGCTCATTGGTTAGCCTACCCTCCTGGTAGCTAGCCATGGCTTCCCCCAACGCACCACTGGGAGCAGCGTGACGAGCCCATTCCACGCACTCCACAGGGGTGCGAAGGGTTGTTCCTCGGCGAATGTTCCATCGTGGAACATACACTTCATTGGAATCCGACACTGCAAAAAACATAAAGCAGTTAGGAAAAGATGATAAAAAAAAAAATATATATATATATAAAAAAAGAGCCCTACGCACCTGTAGGGTCAATAACAGGCCGATAGCCGCCGAACCCATCACCTGAACCCAAGGGAAATCCATCCAAGAGGTCAGGCAGATGGGAAGGTGGCAGAGATTGGCGAGAAGCCCCATGCGTACCTGATGGATCGACCGTCGTTGCCGATGACGGGGGCATGGTAGCAGCCGCCACGGTCGCCGCCGCGGAATCCGCAGCAATAGTAACCGCCGGCTCGGTGAAGGATGCTGTAAAAATTGCACTCACAGCCGGCGGTGACGTCATCTCAGCTGGAACAGTCGGCTTAAAGGAGTGAGCAACTGAACCAGCGGAAGCAGGCGCAGGCGCCTGGGTCGTCGCCTCAGGTAGGCTGACCAAACCTACCGTCATTGGCGGAGAGGTACTCCTCTGCGCTCCACCCTAGAATGCGTCAACATCCACGCCTGCGTAAAGAAGAAAAGTGTTAATGATATTAAGCTATGAAGTTAAAAGACAAGAAATTTGTACTTACGGGTTTTCTTGAGCCTGAAGGTACGGACGGGCGGGGATGAACCCGATGGAGCCGGCCTCTTCACGCCAGTCACCGTCGTCATCCTGGGCTCTTCGGTGACAGTTGTCACAACCTCCGGAATGGTGATCTTATCACCACCGGGATTCCCCGCCACCTCTTCGCTCTCGGTCTCCGAGTCAGACCGAGGCACCGGATCGGCAGTGGAGGCCACCTTCTCCTTTCCCTTCCCGCCGGCAGCCTTCTTCTTCCGCACCAACGGAGGACCATCTGCGGATTCCTCATCAGAACATACGATTAGAGGAATTCCAGCAGAGGTTTCAACATTGAGGGGTCGAGGGTTGAAGAGCGCCTTACCTGGCCGCCTGGCGCTCAGGATCTCATGGCCTTGCGGATAGACCTCCACGAACCGATCCGCAGTTTGTTCGAGGATGGGCAACTCGTTCTCGTCTAGAGCGCGAGTACCCATCCGAGCGGGACCGTCAGCCTCCCGCGGGTTCAGGAGCGACTGCAAGTCGTTCCCCTCTGAAATAAACAGGAAAAAAGTTAGAAGAAATTCAGAATCAACAAAAAGAAACAAAGCATACCGTAGGGAACAGAGTTCGAACCGTATTCGAGGACGATCAGAACCTTTTGCGCATCCGCCGCCTTCCACACCCGGCTCATCCCCAAAACCATTCCGCCTCCTCGTAGTTGGAGGCGTGAAGGCTGGGAAGAGCTTGCCCGTTCTTAAACTTCATGGCAAGGGGGATGGCACGAGCGGATATGAAGAAGAACTCCCGCTTCCACGCGCGAAGACTGCGCTTGGTCGCGCAAATCTTCAAACCCTTAACCCGGTTTAACAACGTGTACCACCCCTGGATGCACCTCCAAGTATAGAAGGTCATCAGGCGGTCAACATAGGGCTCAATGCCCAAAATCCGGCACACCCACTCGAAGTGGCGAATTTTGGCGATCGCCATGGGGTGCAACTCGGTCAAATGAACGCCGTGCCTCTCAAGGACACGGTAAACAAACTTTGTCAATGGGAACCTAAGATTCCCATAGACAAAGAATGCAGCATAAACCCCGATCTTGCCTCTGGGGGCATCGTACACCGTCTGGTGGGGTTCAGGAAACTCAGGCTCGAGAGACTCGAGCATGAACTTCCTGACGACGTACCGATACAGATCGCCAGGTAGAGCACACTGGCACTCGCCAGCAGTACTCTTGTCGTCAGCCGTAGATTCGAGATCACGAGACATCTTGTAAAAGAAAGAAGAAAACGATTTCAAGGGAATGCTTGCCTGAAAAGGTGAGTATTCGCCGGAAATCGCTTAGAAGATGAAGAGAAGAGTGAAAGTGTGGATTACAAAGAACCCTCTCCCCCTTTATATACTAATCGCAATTAATGCGATGAAATTAATGTGGAAGAGAGAGAAAACGAAGGTGCAATGAAACTATGACACGTGGCAAAAAGCAAGCTGGCAACAGCTGTTGACAGGACGCGTACCATTAATTTCGCGGCCACGCGCCCGAAAAATCGCGCCCACGCGCCTGAAAAAGCGTCTGGAATGACCATGTACTGTCACGTCACCATAACTTCCTGCACGTCCTGACACAGTCAGAAGAAACCGTCGCACGACGTTTCAGAGGTTTGGACTGTTCTTATCTTTCCACCAACTCTTCAAATTTCAAAATTCAAAATTCAAAAAGATTAAAAAGTAAGCGGGAAAATACCCCTTACCTTGGCAAACAAGTAACCGTAAGACGGATGCGGGTACAGTGTTAAGGCAAAACCCTTCACATACCTAGCACCCGCAGGGAATTGAAGCCAAGTATACCTCGGCAACCAAGTAATTATAAGACGGCTGCGGGTACAGTGTCAAGGCATAACCCTCCACATACCTAGCACCCGCAGGGAATTGACGCCAGGAATACCTTGGAAGTAAAGTAACCGTAAGACGAGCGCGGGTACAGTGTTAAGGCAAAACCCTTCACATACCTAGCGCTCCGCTGGGAATTGAAACCAAGAAGGATCTTCTGGGCAATGCTTGCGGAAACGGAAATAACATCCCCGCATAGCGGGAACGTCGAGAACTACGTTGTTTGAAACTCCAGGATGGAATTGGTGGTTTTAACATAATTGATCACTATGTTCAAAACTACCAAAACCTCATGGAGAATCCACACAAGTGGGACTCAACGCTCCTGACTTGCGAGGAGGTTACAGACCTACCCGCATCATACCCAAAGACCAAGCAGGAAACCCGGGAATTTCTGCAAGTGACAAGGACTTCCGCGGGGAGAATCCCCATGGAAAACCTTAAAAAACCCTTTTCAAAACCCTTTGCTTAAGTCCAAAAGTTCACCTCACTTTATTAAACACTCATGAGAAGAACATTGGACTGGGGGGACTTGAAGAGGTAGGTCCCAGCAGAGCCCAGTTGGACCCGTAAGACTCACCTTGAAGAGGGACGTCTGCGCAGAAACCAATTGGATCCGCAGGACCAACCATGCTCAGAGACGTGACGTCCTTACGCGCAGTACGCAAGCTGTTCCCGCAGGAAATGCCTCCCAATGGTGAAGGACTCCGCCTGTTCCCGCAGCCTCGGATACAAGCCATCAGGGAAGGCCACCCGCGCAGCAAGGCTACACGCACAAGGCACTTAGCTCTCAATCATTCAGTGTCACCTGAAGGAATGAGCAAAGCCGGGAACAATCCCGCACAGTGGCGGGAGGGGGAATACTCCCGCCCAAATAAGCCAGTCCGTACGATACAGGAAGATCTTCTGTACTGTACCTGACGAGGTATGGGCAAAAGATCTGACTAAAGATACGACAGCTTATTAACAGTATGGCGAGCAGCATGCTCCTGCACTGTATGTCACTATTAGCCGTTGCCTACTCACCAACTCTTGTCATACCACGTGCGTAGCCGGCAGTTGGTGGAAAAGGAATAGTATACAGCAGGCCTGGTCACTATCAGCCGCTGCCTACCCACCAACTACCAGCAGGGCACGTGCGTAGGCTACTGTTGGTTGAACATGAATACTATTGCAGCCGGCCACACCTCCTTGGAAACCTACCTTCGGCTATAAATACCACAAATGGTATGATCATCATATCTCGTCATATTATACCTGATATCTGCTCTAGCAATCTCTTAATATACATTTATATCTAAAGAGCAATCTAGTCTGATTCTCACGCTGGAGGGTGGTCACAAGGAGGAACCCCCCCTTCTCAGTGACAAGCTCACGGTGTCTGTTTTGCAGGTTATCAGAAGAACCATCTTCTCTGGGTCTAACCCCTCGTGGGAAACATCTATCTAACCCCCAGGTTACCCGTAATCTGACCGGGGTCCGGTTAGTGTTTCTTCAAGATCAATCATCTCTCTCAGGTGATCCAATCGGTTTGTATAAAATTCTTGTGTGTTGATTGTGTGAATCAGGGTGTGTAAACTGATTCAATATTTGATTGGATCTATATATGTTGTGTTCTTTGTAATCGAGAGAGATTATGGAGTCTAATGATGGCGGTGAGAGTTCAAGCAATACTTTGATTAGTAAATTGGATTTTAGTGATCCATTGTTTTTACATGCTAGCGATACTTCTAATTTGTCTATTATTAATGTGAAATTGTTAGGAACATAAAATTACCAAGTATGGGCAAATTCGATGTCCCTTGCTTTAGAAGTTAAAAACAAAGTAGGGTTTATAGATGGAACATGTGTCAAACTGATTAATAAACCTGTTTTGGCTAAACAGTGGGATAGATGTAACTCAGTGGTGTTGTCATGGATTTTGAATTCTGTTTCTGAAGAGGTGTTTCTAGGTCAAATTTACTCTAAGGTAGCATTTGTTGTGTGGTCTGAATTAAAAAAGACTTATGATAGGATAGACGGGTCGGTCATTTTTAATCTACATCAAAAAATGAATACATTAACTCAAAGTGGTAGTCCTGTATCTGAGTATTATCATAAGCTCAATTCTATGTGGAAAAAGTTTGATGCCTTAGTTAAATTACCTACTTGTACTTGTAATGCTGCAAATGAGTTCTCTTATTTTAGTCACATCATAAAACTCATGCAGTTCTTAATGGGACTAGATGAGTCTTATCAGCCTGTAAGAACTAATTTGTTAACCAGAGATACTCTACCCACTATTAAAACTGCTTATGCCATTATCTCTCGAGAGGAATCTCATAGAGGGAATGGTGGAGTTAATAAGGGGCAAGGATCTGCTTTTGTGTCAAAATTTTCTGATAATAAAGAACGTGTTGGAAATAAGAATTCTAGTTTCAAGTGTACCAACTGTAATATGTTGGGACACACTGTTGATAGGTGTTATGAAATCATAGGATATCCACCTGGTTTTAAAAAGAAACCTGATTTTCAAAAGGGAAAATTTATTGTGAACAATACTAATAATAACTCAAGTAATGCTGTAGTGAATAATTCATCCTCTGGTGCTTCACCTTTCACCCTTGATCAAATTGTTAAGCTCATGTCATTAATAAGTGAAAAGAATGAATCAGAGGCTGGATGTTCCAATATGGGAGGTATTTTTCATTGCTCTAATTCATTTAGTTATGGTATTCTTGATTCCTTGTTTATGGCTTCTACTACTAGTTCATCCACTAGCAATTTAGATAGGACTATAGGTTGGATTATTGACTCAGGTGCAAGTCAGCAAATGTGTATGAGCGATAAAGAGTTAATCAATTGCGTGGATGTTTCTGACTTAAATCTTGAAGTTAAACATCCTAATGGTACTAAAACTAAGGTTACTAAGATAGGAAATCTTAGACTTTCTGATAAAGTAGTACTACATGATGTTTTGTTCATACCTGGATATTGTGTAAACTTGCTATATGTTAATAAATTGGCTAGAGACAGTAGGGTATGTGTTGTATTTGATGAAAATGTGTGCTACATACAGGACTTGAAGGAAAGCCTGTTGTGGGAGATTGGTAAGGTTGTGGATGGCCTGAATTTTTTTGAGAAAATTAGTAAAGGTATTACTAATTTTAATAGTGTTTTAACTAGTAATGATTCTTTGAATCTTTGGCACTCTAGGCTTGGTCATCCATCTGATCAGGTTTTATTAGTGCTTAAAGATCAGTTAAAGTTGTCTAAAGGAAGTCTGAATGAACCTTGTGATGTATGTCACAAGGCTAAACAAATCAGAGATCCTTTTCCTCTTAGTGATCACAAATCTAACGATATTGGTGATCTTATACACTTAGATGTTTGGGGACCATATAGGGTGACTAGTAGGGATGGCTATAAATATTTTCGAACTATTGTAGATGATTTATCCCGAGCAGTCTGGGTATATCTTTTGAAAAGTAAAACTGAGGTCCTGGAAAGTGTTGAAATGTTTGCAAAATTGCTAAAAAAAATCAGTTTAATAAGAATGTGAAAATAATTCGATCTGATAATGGATATGAATTTGTGAATAAAAATTTTGAAAGGTTTACTAAAATAAATGGGATAAGTCACCATACATCATGTGTTCATACTCCTAAACAAAATGGCATTGTTGAGAGGAAACATCGTCATCTTTTAAATGTTGCAAGAGCTTTGCTATTTCAAGGGGGTATTCCTCTGAATATGTGGACTGATTGTGTGTTAACTAGTGTTTATCTTATTAACAGGTTACCTTCTTCTGTGCTAAATGGTAAATCACCATATGAGTGTGTATACGGTATTAAACCATCTCTTAGTCATTTAAGAAATTTTGGTTGCTTGTGTTTTGTCAAAGTTGTGGGGCCTGAAAGTCGTGATAAGTTTTCTACTAGATTTGAAAAATGTGTGTTTATTGGATATTCCACGTCTCAAAAAGGCTATAAGGTTTGGAGTATTGAAACTAAAAAGGTTTTTGTGTCTAAGGATATAAGATTTTATGAAAATATTTTTCCTTGTAAACAATTAATAAATGAAGAAAATGGTTATGTGTATTCTAAAGAAGTAAATCATACAAATTTTTTTGACAACTTTGATGAAACACTTCCCAATGATGATTATCATGTCTCAGGATGATGGCACTAGTTTTCAGCCATTAGAAGGCACTGAATTTTCAATAGATAGAGATAAGAACAGAATTCACTATACTGAAGATGTGTCAAGTGCAACTAATGTGCAGGAAACTAATGTAACTTCCAATGATGAGACAACAAGAGACTCTGCCTCTTCTGAGGGAACAAGTGTTCAACTTAGAAGGTCTTCTAGAAATACTACTTTACCAGAAAAATTAAAAGATTTTATTATAGAGGGTAAGGTTAAATATGGTTTAGAAAAATGTGTGAGCTATGCTAATTTGGATTGTAATAGTTTTGCCTTTGTATCTAAGCTAAATAAAAGTATAGAGCCTAGGTCCTATAGGGAAGCTGTGTTAGATGAAAATTAGAGAATAGCTATGAATAATGAGATGGAGGCTCTATGTAGGAATGGCACTTGGGTCTTAGCTGATCTTCCCGAAGGAAGAAAAGCTATAGGCTGCAAGTGGATTTATAAAATAAAATATAAAGCTTCTGGTGAAATAGAGAGATATAAGGCTAGGTTAGTGGCTAAGGGTTATAGCCAAAAAGAAGGAATAGATTTCGATGAAACGTTTTCACCGGTTGTGAAAATGGTTACGGTAAAATGTTTAATAAGCATAGCTATAAAAAATGATTGGGATATTTTCCAATTAGATATAAATAATGCTTTCCTATATGGAAATTTGTGTGAAGAAGTTTACATGAAGTTACCTGAGGGTTATTTTTCAGAAGATGATATGAGAGTGTGTAAACTTGTAAAGTCTCTATACGGGCTAAAACAGGCACCTAGGAATGGAATGAGAGACTAACTAGTGGTCTAATTGAGTATGGATTTGTACAAAGTTTGTCTGACTACTATCTATTTGTTAAGTCTAATAGTGATGTATTTCTTGTTCTATTAGTCTATGTAGATGACATTGTTATCACTGGTAGTGATAATAATGAAATTAACAAAATTAAAAGTTTCTTACAGTCTAAATTTCAAATCAAGGATTTAGGAAAATTAAAGTATTTTTTAGGTATAGAAGTCCTTGATTGGAAAGGTGGTATTTGTTTAAACCAAAGGAAATATTGTCTTGAGTTGTTATCTGATTATGGGTTGTTAGGATGCAAACCTGCACCTACACCTATTGAAATGAATTTAAGTGTTGTAGATCACTTAAATATGAAAGAAGGGGATTTCTTGTTGAATAATATAGTTGAATATCAAAGGATTGTGGGAAGGTTAATATATTTAACTCTCACACGACCTGATATTTCGTATGCTGTGCATATTCTTAGTCAATTCATGCATGCTCCTCTTAATTCTCATTTTAATCTTGCATTTAGAGTGTTAAAATATTTGAAAGAGTCTCCTGGTAAAAGTATATTTTTTGGTAAAAATGATGATTTTGAGTTGAGAGGGTTTGTAGATTCTGACTGGGCCAAATGTAAAGTGACAAGAAGGTCTGTCACTGGGTTTAGTATCTTTCTAGGAGGAACTTTTTACATCTTATATCTTTCAATTTTTATTGTTACTAATATGTTTGTTATTTTACGATATGGGCCGAGATTCTGTACATGGTTTAAACAAAGAGATGTGGGCTACTAGAGGCGTGGGCTTGCTGGGCTGGAATGTGAGCGGCTTAAAGCCCATCTTTTGCTGTTGGTTATAAAAGAAAGTATCTGGACACATTGGAGAGACATCGCGTTTTTGTATCCATCGTTTCAATTCTGTTAGTTTGTTTTGAAATCTGTTCAAGATCCATCATCTCTCTCAGGTGATCCAATCGGTTTGTATAAAATTCTTGTGTGTTGATTGTGTGAATCAGGGTGTGTGAACTGATTCAATTTTTGATTGGATCTATATATGTTGTGTTCTTTGTAATCGAGGGAGATTATGGATCAAACTTGTATTCACTTCGTAACAATTATAAAATTCTAATTGTTTTCTTAGTTTTATCACATAGGTTGATTAGTACACAAATAACTTTAGTTATTACATAATTAGTTAAATACTATAAACTTATCAGGGAACGCCCCTTGGCTAGTTAGTGAAATGAATGCAAAACAGGAGGTTCCCGAAGATTTAAGTACCTTTATGAGCCGTTATAGCAGTAAATATAGTAAAATCATAATATTAAAATAAGGTACCAATCGTCAATATTCGATGTAGTGGTGACGTGACGAAACGCTGTTTAGTTCTTAATATAACCATTACAAATGAGCTTTTTTTTAAAGGATTACAAATGAGCTTTAAAATCATCTTAATTTCTTTCTATTCTGAGATGAAAACATCTAGCATTTGGGACGTCTGATACTTGTGTGATTTGCATAACCCATTTTGCCACATCACGTTTAGAGTCACAAGCCTTGGTTAGTATATTCCCACGTGTAAGGTCTCACTTTCACATTTTTAACTTTAGATTATACCAACCTTCTTTTCACGAGGATGACCCTTTTCACATGCTATCATATTTGTCCACACCGTTATATTTTTCTTTAACCAAATTTTTATTCTTTGCATTTTTATTTTTGTTTTTTGTAAGGCTCAAACCTTAACATTTGCTGGTAACAATAGAGTGGGGCAATTTGTCCACATTATTACTTAAAAAAAAGAACAGTTATGATTTAATTATAGAAAATGAATTACTACGAGTTAAAAATCAAAATAGCCTTTGACTTTTTTAATTTAATTAAATTGTTTTAAAATAAGAAAATTGTTGGAATTTACAATGTATTCATCTCGTTAAATATTTTAAAAAAATATGAACAAATTTTATTTTGTATAGAACTTACACATTAGTAGGAAAAACGTTAAAACAAAAAAAATATTAAATTAGTTTAATTGTCTTTTATTTACATCATATATATTGACTAATAAAAAAATTAACACATGAACCAATGATAAAAAAATTAGACGAAATAGATTTCTTCTCCCCTCCCCCCCCCCCCCCCCCCTTTTTGGCAAAATCATATATGCTCATTTTCATTAACCTCAAATAATTACAATAAAGTGGCAAATAAACTATCAACAAGGTACCTCCCAACTCCCTTTTAAATAACAAACCTGATTTTAAAAATGAAACTTTGGGATTCAAGGTCCGAAAAAGTACAACGTACAACCAACTAGACCCTAGTAAGATACTTCACAGCTTCCGGGGCTAGGAATCAAAATGTATTAAGAGCAAATGGGAGAAACATATGCTGATTCTCTAAACAAGTTTTCTCGTGTTAATAAAACTTTGCCTGATTTCGCCTTCAATGCAGTCTGACCCACAACAAACCCATGGTCCCTGAGTCTAACAAGAGGGACCCTCCTGTAAGGTCCACACAAGTGTCTTCCCCCCCCCCCCCCCCCCGCCACCGCCGCCCAGCCAAACATAAGAATATTAGCTACCCATAAAGTAGACCTCCCTTAAGGTAGTGGATATGTTAGGAAGTTCACAGGTGTATGCCCCGATCTCGGTGCCCTACATTAGACGTTAGATTTACTCATAAACACAGTTCTAAATATTAGAGTGAATTAAAACTTTTCGCAGAATACTAAAACTTCAAACATTATATTACAAAACATAAATTCTTGTTTAAAAAACATCATCCTACTTGTCTAAATATTAAACGTCAAAACATAACACCATGAACTTTCCCTTATTCTCTTCAGACGCCCAGTCTTCACCCAGTGTCATGTGTCCCCCTCAACTCAGTTAATTCATTCTATTTGTCTACGTGCATACTAAAAGTCAGCTACGTTGAGTGAGTTCTAGTTAATCAGACAAAATATATTGCATTCACATACTTATGTATACGCATCCAAAGATACATATTACATACTTAACATGCTTACCTTTCATTCATACATACTTACACACATTCTTATTTCATACTTTCATAAATTTATACTTTCATTCTTTCATACTTTCTTGTTTTAACTTCATGTTACATACATAACTATCTATGTGTTTTTAAGAGCCTTCCGCGAGCCTCATAGATATTATTAGGGTCTTGTCCCTACATTCGCAGATATTATTATGGTCTATCCCTTACATTCGCAGATATTTTTAAGGTCTGTTCCCTACATTAGCAGATATCATTAGGGCATGTTCCCTACATTCGCAGATATTATTAGTGTTTGTTCCCTACATTCGCAGATATTATTAGGGTCTGCTCCCTACATTCACAAATATTATTAGGGTCTGTTCCTTACATTCACATATATTATTTGGGTATGTTCCTTTCATTCCATACAACCATGCATACCTTTCCATTACACATGTATATATATATTATATATATTCATATATATCTACATACATACTCCTAGCTCTCTCTACATTCGTCCCCCTCAACTCAGTTAATTCATTCTATTTGTTTATTAACATACTCCTAGCTCTCTCTCTACATGTAGATGCTAGGTTTTATATTAACAAACTGGTAATTACGTAGACCACGTTTAGTTGTGTCAATTCGTTGGATTAGGTTATGCGAATCATTATAACCAAACTAATGTGTCTAGTAATTATTTGTCTATTATAATGAACGAAATATGTCTATGTAATTCCCCAATCGGTATAAGTTTTATTCTGTCAGTTCATTGCGTTATCTGAACCTGAAGTGTGTCACTCTTTTCTCTAACTGTTTTACAAACAAATCAATATTCAAACCACTTGACATCGTTTGTCCACCTTAGTATAATTAATTAAAAAGCATTAAACTAGATTAGCACTTTCCACTGATTCTTTGTGGATTCGACACCTTACTTGTCCTAGTTAGTAAAGATAATTTATAAATGTTTTTGATTGACCTTTTGACATTGATCACTGGGTCTTAACAACCTTACCCACTTGTTACATACATGGTCGGAATGCCACTGGTTTGTCCCGAATCATCCCAAACAGCTCGTTTAACACCAAGTTTATGTCTTTCTTACATGATAAGTTCCGATTCACTATCCTACATAGTTTCATAGCGACCCGAACTCAAATACTCAATCTTTAAATCAAGAATGTACCTTTTTTGGATCCAGTTTGGTTCGGATCTGAATCAACAAGTGAATCATGTTAGGTTCCTTTTTGTTGATGATGCGTGAATATGAATCTACTCCCCTTTAGCTCAGATTTGGATCCGGATTTGAAGGAGTGTTTGTGTGTGTTTTTGAGTGTGTGGAGGCAAAATGATAGAAATGAGGGTTTTAGAGTTTATGGAAGATTTTAGGGGTTTATATAGTATAAGCCCATGGACCTTAAGGCACATCATCATCCCTTGTCCATTTTTTATTTTCCAAGCTCACACTCAGCTTATTATTATTTTAGCTTAATTATATAATAACGCACCATTAAATAAACAAAATTCTTTTATTTATTATCATCAAAAGTAGGATGTTACACACATCTCTTTAGACAAGGAGGCGACAAAAATTCGAGAGAACAAGTTGTCTTGTTAGATAGTAGCCTTTGCATGATCATCCCTCTCTGTAGCCGTCTTTTCTTTACCGTCTATCCAATATTCCACCAATTTAAAAAATCTCTTAGATCATAAAATGTCTTCATGTGAATACTCCATTACTCGTACCCCTTGAACACATGGATTGGAGTCGGAGTAGTTGGGAGGATAATAGTTTGCTCGACCATGAAGCAATTGGTTCAAAGCGTAGGTTTTTATAAGAAACAAAAGGTATTCCATGTTAGGGTTTTTCAAGAGCACTTGGATCTGATATCACATATATTCTGTTGGTTTTTAGAATGATAAGAACAAGAATAGCAGCACAGATTTTCTAATATTAAAATTATATACATAACTAAGAAGTTGGCCTATAATTTGGTTAATCCATATGTGTCAAAGTTTAGGGGTCGTATATACATTGTGTCAAACTACGTTTATGTTGTATCTAGAATGTCCATGTAAGTATAGGGTCTAGAAGTGTCAAATAGAAAGTTTATAACTTCCATAACAAATGCCAAATTAGGGATAATTTTGAAGAGTCACGACTTTTAATGAACGTGTTTGTGTGTATGAATATGGGTCAATGTTCAAGAGTCAAAACATTCAGAATTGTTGTAAAGATTGTATTATCAGATTAGAGTAAAATACCAAAATTGTCCCTGAGGTTTGGTCAATAACGCGATTTTTGTCCAAAAAGTTTATTTTGGGCAACTGGACCATTAAGGTTTTCAACTTCTTGCCAATTACATTCAAATTGTTAATTTCGTTAAATTTTATCGTTAAGTCAAAGATAGCATCTTTTCCATGAGATATAACATGAGATATAAAGAGGCATTTTGGTATTTTGTTATCAAATAAAAAATAAATCTTATACATATATAATATCAACATTATCATCACGCCCACAACCTCCACCACCACCACCACTGGTATCCAACCACCCACTTCCATCGCTAACCGTCTTTATTTACCGTCGATAACAACCAACCCTCACACTTTCCCCAGATCACTTCGTCTTCATCCATCGCTGGCGGTATACAATCTCCGATGACATTTTTCACCATTAACACCGAGCGCTATGCCTTCTACGACATGTTTCCCGCGCCAACTGTCTAGATCCACTGTCGGTTAATAATCTACGATGACACTTACCACCTTTAACACTGATTCCGGCACGCTTTCAGCGACCTGGGTTATTTGGCAATAGCCAGACTATTACATATCGGCACTCTCGTCGTGAAAATCTAATGTCTCCGACGACCTCCACCTTCCTCTCGTTGCTCTCGCCGACCAAATCTGAAACCCACTTGTTTACGGAAAATTGGTTTGTAGCAACCACATAAAAAGCTGATCAGATTCCGATGGGTAGTGCTTTGCTTGTGATCGTTGGATTAAGGCAGTGGTGGTGTTGCCGGAGTGGTGGTGACCGTGATTGTTATGGTTGGAGCTGGGGACGTTAGGTTTGAAGGAGTTGTGGGGGTGGGGGAATTTATGAGAAGTTAAAAAAAAATTGAAAAAGAAAATCAGTGAAGAAAAAGACATAAATATCCCTCATTTAACGACGAAAATTAACCGAGTTATCAATTTGGACGTAATTGGTAAAACGTTGGAAATCTTGATGGTTTAGTTGCACAAAATAAACTTATTGAACGAAAATCGCATTATTGACCAAACCTCGAGGACAATTTTAACGTTTTACTCATCATATTATAATAAAGTTATTGCTGATTCAGTTCTGCTTTATCTTTTCTTAATCGATCAATTGTTAATGATCATAATCATAAGATCAATGATCTCTCTAAATAGGGAACAAATAAAAAACAAGGTAAACACAAATAGTGGCCGACCCAGAAAATTTTACCACAGGGGTCGGAAAATTTTTGGTTCGGTTGACAACCGATATAAAAATAAAATTCCGGTCCAGTTCGGTTATTCGGATCAAGTCAAATTGGTATATAATTTTTACCGGTCCGATTTGGCCATTTCAATCAAGTCAAATTAGTTCGAGCCGGGCTATATTAAGAGAAGATAATCAATCAAAATATCATATAACCAAAAATAATACGTGAAACGTGAAACGTCATTAAAAATGCATAATTAATATTACTTTATTCTTGTAATCGTACGCCACATGCTTTTTTTCAACAGTTTATGTTACACAATAGCGAATGTCAACTTCTTTTAACATTTATTAATAATTTGATCATTTAATAAATAATAATATTTTTATAAAAAAAATTGTAAAGGATTATCTAATAAAAAATGCTATTCCACCTATAAATAATAAATTATGGGTAAATAAATAAATTAAAAACAAAATAAAACATTTCATAACATATATTAAGTTTTAAATAAATTAAAAAAGAGATGAATGTGTGGTTTTTTTGAAGGTTCACTATTAAATTATTAAATATTGAATGTTTGATTATGTTATTCTCGTGACCAAAGAGTAGAGTAACTCTTATTTCCATTTTGATGTATTTTTATATTGAAGTTTGACCCGATGAGAACACTGGACCGTGGCTTAACTTTAAGAAAGACCCAACACCTTCTAACTAACAATTAGGTCGTCTTCTTCTTCCTACTTTATCTACTACATCTCCACAAAGTTGCCGTCAGAAATCTCTCTCTCTATTAGTTTTGTCTTGTTTAATCTCAAATGCTCTATGTTTTTACCAACAATAATTCTAACATGGGTCGGTATCACAATTTCACAGGGGTCGGTCAGGATTTTGACGCATATATACAACTGAAAAAAAATTTTCACAGGATCAGCCGACTCCTCCACAACAGTAGTGGGTCCGCCCCTGAACAAAAGACTTTAAATTAATAACTGGCCTACTAAATAACTTTATTTTGACTAAAATCAGAGAAATAAGCAGATGATCAACCAATTCAACGAGACATGCATGAAAACCACACGCTGCATAAGATGAGTTTGAATCATTTTTCAACATGTCCTACAATTAATACATATACTATAGAAGATGGCACCTTAATAATTATACTTTTGTCACCTAAATTTATGGTTTGACCATGAATAGTTTTATTCAAACATTAAAACATTTTGAGACATCGACTTAATTGTTAGGCCAATAATGTTTTTTCTCTTAATTATCATATTGTGAAAGTATTTAACAATTAATTTGTTTACACCAACAATAAGACTTGTTCAAAACAAAACCAAAAAATGGTTACGTACATGAACAAAATGATTTGATTCAAGGTGGAAGAAAAGTAATGGTTGTGTTCATGGCCGCCATTGAATTTATGTCATGCATGGGCCCATCCTCGTTTCTAGGAGGAAGACTTACACTGTGTGAGTCATCAATCCATCTCTTATAAATTTAAAATCATCATTCATTTATGTATCATCACTTTCAATTCCTACTCCTATTTCCTCAATAATAATGTTTGTCGCTACTGCCAATGAATCTGAATCTGAACCTTCCACATCCACCTCCACCAGCACCACCTCCTCCTCCATGCAATGGTCGCAACTTCATTGTCACTTTGAATTTGGTGAAATTCTTTCAGCAACAAACAACTTTGACGAATCATTAGTAATTGGGCGTGGAGGGTTTGGAAAAGTATATAAAGGTAACATAAAAATGGGATCGGCGCTTGTTGTTGCAGCCATTAAACGATTAGATGCAATGTCCAATCAGGGGGCATCCGAGTTTTGGGTTGAAGTTGAAATGCTTTCCAAATTGTGTCACTGCCATCTAGTTACTGTGATTACGAAACAGAGATGATCCTCGTCTATGAATACATGCCCCATCAAACACTTGAAGATCATCTCCACAAATTTGGTACCCCTCTATCTTGGTGTCAGCGACTCAAGATTTGCATAGGTGCGGCTCGTGGATTAGACTACCTTCACACTGGAACGGGCATTGAGTTTGGTATTATACACTGAGATGTGAAAAGCTCCAATATTTTATTAGATGAAAGCTGGGCAGCTAAGGTTTCAGATTTCAGGTTGTCTAAAATAAGCCCAAAGAATCAGCCATCGACCCATGTCAGCACACATGTTAAAGGTACGTTTGGGTATTTTGATCCAAATTATTTCGCCACTGGAAAGCTGACCAGGAAGTCTGACGTGTATGCTTTCGGAGTTGTATTGTTGGAAGTGCTGTGTCGGAAGAGGGCCGTCGATAACTGTCTTGATTGGGGAATTGTACGATGGGCTCAAGACTCAATCA
Organism: Bidens hawaiensis; assembly: GCF_021521415.1. Lineage (NCBI taxonomy): Eukaryota > Viridiplantae > Streptophyta > Magnoliopsida > Asterales > Asteraceae > Bidens > Bidens hawaiensis. Next base: position 90,304 of record NW_027494835.1, read on the forward strand.
AAGAATGTCGTTTAAAGGATATAGTTGATTATGATATAAGGGGTGAAATATCCACAAAATGTTTGAAACAATTTGCTCGGATATCAGAAAGATGTTTGGATAGCCATCCAAAGCACCGCCCTACCATGGCTGAACATGTATATGCCTTACAAGAGAAAACCAATAGTTTGATGCAAACTGTGGGGAAAACAATAATTTGTAGAATGGCTGATAAGTTTTCCTTTGCGGATACCGGCCGAAACTCAGGTATTCCAATCTCCTAATTTATGTGTGTGCAGGTTCTTCGAAATTGTGTCTACATTTGCATATACTAATGAAAAAGTTAGCGAGCATCTCTAAAATCAAAAGACTAGAAGAGTTATGCTGAAAATCTTGCTGATAGTCATATCCGACCGCTTATTGTTAGGACAAAACTTTAAGATCTATAACATCCTAAAAAAGATTTAACAACAATATTAAGTCTTTTGCTTCCTTATTTTGTATGAGACAACCTTTAGTTCTCTGGTATCCTTTTCTGTTCTTTCATGAAATCTTTGTGATGGAATGTTCAAACCATAAAAATAACTGATTCATTAAAACTTTTTGAGGTACAGATTAGGGAAATAAACCAAGATTGAATTAGGGATTTCAAGAGTTGCTCGTAGGATAACTTGGATCAATCCAGCATACTAACTGTTGGGGCTACATTGATGTAGAAATTGATATGAATAGTTTTTCATAGAAATATTTATTATATTATAAGAAGGTTCTGTGTTTAAATAAGGTGGTCAATTTCTGACATCAAATTAAGCAGGCTTTGGGCAGGGTTCAAATGGGTCGTAAACGATTAAGCCTGCAAATCCCATTCAACCCAATTGCACCTTTACTACAACTTGGTTACAACATGCCAATATTTTTAACCCAGTTACAACTTTATTACAACCAGTTTACAACTTGTTTATAAGCCGACAACCTGTTCACAAACCTTCTGCTTTGTGTATGTGCTGGGAAAATATTGTGGCTTCATGTATGTGTAGAAATACATAGTATTTTACTGAATTTGCATGTTTTAGCATTCTAATTTGCTATAAAAAACACACGATATGCTACACACCTCTTTGATTCTTAAGTAGGAAGTTTTCTCGATTGACGTTTAATACTCTTTAATAGTGAATACATGGAACATTTTTTCCTTTTCTGTTCCTTCTACAGGAATCACCTTTTACTTGTAGTATTGTATTGTGGGTGTATCAAGAAAAAGCAATGATAATGTGTTTATGCCTCATATAGGTATGGAGTTTGGATCCCTCATGACCAAGAACCTTGAAATAGGTATGGATTTTGGATTGCACATGCCCAAGAAGCCCCATATAGGTTTGGATTTTCGATCCCTCATGCCCAACAAGAGGAAGCAATCTATGCTTAGAAAAAAAAACTTCATGAGAAATGGTACTTTGTTGTTGGAAGATAAACTAAGAAACGATCTTGGTTCCATAAAAGTTTTTGGAACCGAGAAGCTAGAAAAGGCAACTATGAACTATGCAGAAAATATGGTTCTTGGAAGAGGTGGCTCCGGCATTGTGTACAAGGGAATACTACCAGATAAGTGTGTGGTAGCAATTAAGAGGTCTAAACTCACCGACCAAGAACAATTGGACCAATTTATAAATGAAATTGTAGTTCATGGAAAAATTAATCACAGGAACATGGTGCAAATTTTGGGATGTTGTTTGGAAACTGAGGTCCCTCTGCTAGTTTATGAATATGTTTCTAATGACGCTCTTTTTGATCATATTCATCATAATACAAGCAACATAGGAATATTGCCATGGGATGTCCTTATAAGGATAGCACGTGAGTCAGCTGGTGCACTTGCTTATCTACATTCAGATGCAACAAAGACCATCAAACATAGCGATGTGAAGTCAGCAAACATTTTGTTGGATGATAATTACACCACAAAAGTTGCAGATTTTGGTGCTTCAAAACCACTCCAGTTGGGTGATGATCATGTCACTACAATTGTTCAGGGGACTCTAGGTTACTTAGATCCTGCATATTTCCAAACAAGTCAACTAACGGTTAGGAGTGATGTGTATAGCTTTGGAGTGGTTGTTGCAGAACTCTTAACAGGAATGAAGCCCGTTGATTCTTGCAGAACTCTTAACAGGAATGAAGCCCGTTGATTTCGCCACATGTAATGAAGATAGATTTCTTGCAAGATATTTTGTGACTGCTGAGAGGGAAAATCGGTTGCTTGAGATTGTGTAGGTCTCGAAACCGGATCCGACAACGAACGACTTTGTTCTTGATAAACGCTCGAGACGGGTGCGATATAAAAAAACGATCGAACAAATATATAAAGATAATATTGAACGATTCCGTAACCGGTAACAAAAGATTCATAACATAAAACGAACCGATCCCACCCAATGTGAGCTCCCCATGGGTGGTTGTTTACACAATACAAAAAACACACACTTAAAAGACAACAAAATGCCATATATATAGCCTAACATATTCCTTCTAGAAGATCTCATCCGTTGAAGCTAAGCGCGTGCGTCGAAGTTCTCGTCTCGTGTCCAGATTTATCGCCGACATTAATTATTATCTTGATTGTGAATAAATAATGGGTTTCGTAATTTGATATCGCAAGTCACAAATATTGACCTTACAATCACCCCCTTGACTTGTGATCTCAAAACTTTGTCTCACCGTGTCTCGCATCTTCACAAATCACCCGATAAATCGATGCCTCTTTATTTCAATTCACCCCTTCAAGGTATGATCCACCTATATTTAATCTTGAAGTAGTTCTCGCTTCTTCGGATCTTAAGTTGTATATAGGCATGAGATGAGCTCGAATATCCACATATCGATCTCGAATTACCGAATTCAATGATCAAATGAACAAAACTTATTAATTCGTTCGAAGTTCACCTTTCGGATCTGAAGGCCTTAGAAATAACAAGCTTTGAACACGGTTAAACAAGACGAAAACCCGATTAAATTTGACTTTCTCCAGTTGGTTAACACAAAACGTAAACGACTTACTCGGCCCAAATAAAATTTATCCACCATAAAAATCCAGCTCGCCCATAACAAAAAATTTGCCTAGACAAATCAGCAAGTCAAAGTTTGATAAAAATTCATCCCAAGCCCATGATCAACTTAACAAGCCCATCATGCAAAATTAGGTCAAAAATTAATACCCCAGCAAACAACCAACATCATCAGCCAACATTTCTGCAACCTCAGCTGCCATCCTTACCAACTACCGGCCGCTGGCGATTGGGTTCCGGCCACCACAGTCGCCACCCATTCCAGTCAACATTCAAATGTCACCGCCACCAGGAATAACTATCTGCATCCGAGCATCCATCCTCTAACACCGCCACCAATTACGGTCATTGGCCAACCGTCGACGGAAGTCTAAGTCTCATCACAGCCAACGACAAGAATTTGTCCAAAATGCTCTTCGCCAGAAAACACATTCTCCAAAAACTTATAACAACCGTTACCACCACCTTCTCCATAAGCGCCACCACATCCACCACGGTTACTGCCATTGTAACCACCGTCGCTGCCGTAACGTCCCCAACGACTGCCATAACCACCATCGTCGGAAAACCGTTCCGGTCACAGCCACCACCGTCACAGGTCACTGGTTACCGCCACCTTTTCAAGTGGCTTTAATTTCTAGTTTCAACGGCTAGAGATAACCGATACTCACCGGAGACAAACTGAATATCGGAGTTTAATTACACATCTTCAACTTCAGAATCGTCGCTGGGAAGGACCGTAGGGTCGCTGGATTTTGGGCGTATGGCGGAACGGTTCCCGAAACACCCGGATCTAGCACATATATATCCCGAACACCCGGATCTACGAGGAGAAGCTTTGAAAGCCCTTATTTCCCACTTTATTTCCAAGATCTTAAACCTTATTTTCTAAACTTCAACGGGATTAACGTCTCCGTTCGGGTAATAGCGGAAATGAATCCCGAATATCAAGAACAAAGTTGAATAGTAAGATTCGACCCACTCTGATACCAATTGTAGGTCCCGAAACCGCTGGATTCAACAACGAATGACTTTGTTCTTGATAAACGCTCAAGATGGGTGCGGTAAATCAAACGACCGAACATAAATAATATAATGATAAAGTAAATGAATGATCTCGTTATCGGTTAAAAGATTTAAAATAAACGAACGAACCGACCCCACCCAAGGTGAGCTCCCCTTGGGTGGGTGATTTACACACTACAAAACACACACAAAACTTAACAATACAAAGTCCTATTTATAGCCAAAATAATAACATTCTAGAAGATCTCCTCCGTTGAAGCTAAGCGCGTGCGTCGAAGTTCTCGTCTTGTGTCCGGATTTCTCGCCGGCATTATTTATTATCTTGACTGTGAATAAATAATGGGTTTCGTAATTTGATATCACAAGTCACAAATATTGGCCTTACAGATTGTTGATCATCAAGTTTTAGATGAGGCAACTGATGAGCAGCTAGAAGTACCTTGCATGTAGATGCCTTGGCATGCGAAGTGAGAACAGACCTAGCATGAAAGATTTCACCATGGAGCTTGATCTTGACAAAATAAGGAAGTCCAGCATACACCCTTAGGTTTGTCAAGACAACTAAGAGGCTGATCTTATGATAGTCGTCTTCGCACAGATAGTGAGACCATTAAATTGTAGTTAGTATTTTAAAATCATTATGGTGTATAGAATTTCATGTCTCAAGTATAAATTTCTTTGGTTGTTATGATCCTATACATATGGTGTTGTAATATTTGTGTCTTGCACATTTAAAACACCTTTTTTTTAGTTCGGTGAGTTGAGTTCCATGTTTTTAGTGGATTGCATTTCTGATCACTAGTATGAATCACGATCACCCTTTTCTGGGTTCCAGTTCGTTTCTTTGTGTGTTAATTTCTTTCACCTCTATGAATTCTGTTTTACTTTGTCTTGGTTCTGTTTGTTAAATGTTGGGCCTCATTTTGTCTATTATAAGTCTTTTGTATTGGTAGTGTCCGGGCTTGTCTTTGTAATCATATTGGGCCTAAGGCCTTGTACATAAGCCCATTGGGCATTTTATAATGAAACCATTCTTATGCATGCCTCCCTATAAATAGGAAGAATACCATAAGAATAAACAAGCTTTTGTAAAAACTCTTATCTTCTTCTTATTCTCTCTTGTTCTCATACACAAAAGCCGAACATAAAACTCAAAGATCCGAGACCAAGGTGTAGGTCCCAACGCGGGTGATCTAACAATGTTCTTGGATCAACCTAACTTAGTGCTAGCGGAAATCACACTAAGCAAACAAAGAGGTCTCGGATCTTGAGTTTATGTTCGGGTTTAGAGAGAGAGGAGAGAGAGAGAGAAAGCTAATATGTGTATGTTAAAGAATTTTGACAAAGGTTCTTTCTCTCATGGCATGCTCCCTATTTATAGAGGAGCATGCATGAGAAATGACTTTATTTCCAAATGCCCAATGGGCTTGTTTACATTTCCCTTGGGTTATTTCCCTTGGGCTTCATACATACAAAAATAAACATTTAAAGCCCAACTACATATATTCAATATAAAAGACTTAGTTATACAAAATAGGTCTAACAATCTCCCTCTAGTTTTTAGTATTGCAAACTGTTGGTGTCGTAGACCAAGCATTCGTCCTCGGATAGTGGAAGTTCAACAAGTCTACGGACGAACTTGTTGAAGGCTTCAACTATCCGGTATGACGACCCAAATCCTTGACGGTTCCTACGGTGCGTTGTAGAGCTTCTTCACATCTTCAATGTGGAATCCCATTAGCTCATGATCATCAAACACTCGAATCTCGTACATATCACGGTAGTGGATGACGGCCTCACCGGTTTTATTATCAAATTCCCAACCAAGAAGTCTCGGAGAGTATTGGGAAGGAAAGGCTCACCATGATATATCTCGTGACAGTCTTTTGGCTCCCTGTACCTCCACATAGTACGTGGCTCTCTGGTGGTGGGGTCAATCTCCCGTGGGTTCTTGAACTGTCGACCCTTATTGACTTCAAAATCCTTATATCAGCCCTCCAGTGTATCATCATACTCACCACGGCCTATAGCTTTTCGAAGATAGTTCATATCAAGCTCCGGTAACGACTCTAGCTCGTGGTGGTTGAGATAGATCAGGTCTCCACTGTATCTTCTTATAGCCTAACAGCTGTTCTCCTTATCATACTTTGCGTAGACAATCAATGTATCGTCATGATAAGGGTAGTTGAGCACACGGGCGCAGGCATGACTTGACACAATGCGGGTCTTTCTCTTTTTCTTTGGAGATTGGTGTGTCAAGTCGGCGGCTGGATCTGATACGCGATCTGTTGCAGGAGTCTCTGAAGCTTGAACTTGAGCTGGAGGTGTGTCTGGATTTGGCGAGTAGTTGAGGTAGTCTTCTTCTACTGCCTCTTCCGTATTCTGTTCAATGAATTGCTCCAAGTTCTTTCCTACTTCAATAAAGTCATCCATAATACCTGAAAAATCTTCAGGGAACAAATCTTTATACATACTGTTAATCTCCGAGTCGTGCTTCCTGACTTTGCCAGCAGAGTCGTGAGCAGAAGGGTTTTGATCATTATGTTGAGAATGTGGAGGTGATTGAGTGTTAACTCCACCTCCACCTCCTGCTGCCCCGGCCCCTCCATCTCCACCGTATCCACCATCACCATCACCATCACCATCACCATCGTCATCATTATCCTCATCAAAACTGTCGTGCACGTTCTCGTCCTCGTCATCTTCTTTATCATCAACACTTTCTTCCTATTCACCTTTCTTTTCACCTTCAACACCACCGGCTTGGGCTATAGGTTGAGAGCCCAAGCTTGTATGAACTTTACCTTCAGCCTGGCCGCCCTGTTTTACCACAAGACCAACAGTCGCTTCGCCCTCGGAACCAACAACCTGAACTCCTCACGGGGACACTCTTGGTCCTGCGATTGGTTGTGATCCTCCAATCCTTGAGGTCTCACTGGACCCCTCCAACTACTGAATATAGCATCAAGCCGGTCTTCCAACGCATGAAATTCATTAAAGGTGGCTTGATGCTTGTTGATGAACTCCTTATTGAGTTTTGACTGGCGTTCATTTAAACTTTCCTGCACAGCCAGTCTAGCTTGAAGAGCTTCAATCTGTGTTCTCAGCCTTGAGTTCTCAGCAACGAGTGCATCAGATGAGCTTGATTGATTATCAAGAGCTAAAATCCTGGAGTGGTTGGCCTCCTTCTCCACATCCCACTTGGTTACCGTGTCATCAATTTTCTTGAATAATCTTTCTTCAAGAATGGTGGCCGAGTGAAGGTTCCTCTCGAGTGTAGCCACTTTATCACCAAGTCTTGAGTTATCAACCCTCAAGTTGGTATTTTGAGAAGCTTCATGATTCATCAACAGCTGATGATTTTGAATTCGAGTATGCAGTGTGTTGATCAGCAGCCTTTGATTTTCAGTAAGCGTATCATTCAGTTGCTCTGCTCCTCCAACACTTGTACCCTCTCCTTTAACTCTGCCTTCTCCTTCTCATCCTCAACCTCCTTCCTTTTCATATCCTTGATAAAACTAAGAAGCACTATCTCTCATTCCACCCTTTTTGCGTTTGATTCCTCCATTGCGACGATCCTATCGAGGATAGGATCGGCGTATACTGTAGGTGTCGAAGACTTCCCTCTGGTAATGGGTTTCGGTGAGAAGACTGTGGAAGGTGGGGTTATGGACATAGTGAGTGGTGAAGTGATTTGAAAAGGTACGGTGATGGATTGGGTAGGTACTGGTGAGGTTGTGGAGGTGGGTGGTGTTGAAGTGAGTGGTTATTGGGTTGGTATGGGTGGAGTTGTGATGGTGGATGATTTTGAGAATATGGAGGTGTATGGTATAGGTTCTAGGTTTAATGCTGGTGGAGGTTTTGTAGGTGGGGAGGTGATAACTGTTTGGCTCCAAAGGCTTGTTGTTTGTATTGGTGAGCTGAATATGGATGATGTGAATATTGAAGTGAAGGTGGTTTCAGTGGTAGTTTGTGTAGGTGGTGGTGTGGTTTGGGATGGCTCGTGCTCGGTCTGGGTTGGTTGTTGTTGTGGAGGTGGTGTGGATACTAATGGTGTGGTTTGGGCTGATTGTTCTGGTGGAGTTGTAGGTTGTGGCTGTGATTGTGATGGTGAGGTTGGCATTGGTGGTAGGAAGGTTGAGATAGGTTGGTCTATTTGTAAAGGTTCGGGAGAGGAATCGGATGAGTCATGGAGCATGGTTTTGGTTTTCTTGACTTTGGCTTTCTTTCTAGATTTGGGTTGCCTATAGGTTGGAATTTGGATTTTGGCTATATCTAGGTCTTTGAGTACTTGGGCTATGGTTTCTTTTGTGACTACGGGTGGTTCAGATGTGGAGGAAGGTTTACCTTGTGAGGGAAGCTTGACAACGAGCTTAGGAGGCTTCTGGGAGTCTCTAAGTTTCCTCAGGCGCTTCAAGGACGGTTTGTCTTCCTCTTCCTCCTCTTCTTCAACCACTATTTCCTTCCTTGAAGCACTACCAATGGAAGGCTTGTCGGCAGCCTTCCTCTTCAGATCGTGCTTCACCTTCGTACGATCTTCTGGTGCCTCATCAGATGAATCAGCTTCAGCCTCAACCTCAGATCCCCCGATCTCTCTACTTTCAACCTCCTGGTCACCCGCAGGCTCGATCTCCTCAAACAAACCGAGTTTAGGACCCGGCCTTGGTCCCTCATATTGGTGTCCCTTCCCTTTGGTGCTCAACAACACACCAAATATAGAAAGTTGATTTCATTAACATGATAGGGCTCGGGAAGGGAATTTTTGTCTTTGGCTTTCTTGTGTGGAGGCCTGGGTGTGTCTGGCATCAAATCATCAATCAACATTTGCACGAACCTTGGACACATGAGCCACCTCGTGTCGTTCTTTGCATTTGCAAACATGCATAAGAATATTCTTCTTGAGTAGTTGAACTTTTCTCGAGTGGTCAACGCAAACATAAGACGTACCCAGTCTACCCTCATGCTATCATAACCCCCACGTATATCAGCAAAGCAATGAGTGACGATGTGGAAAAGAAACCTCCAATATGGCGGGAGGTGATTCTTCTCTAGGCTCTTCCATTCCGTGTCGTATGCCATCTGAGTCACAAAATCTTCCAGCTTTGCCCTGTCACCTTTCTCATAAGTGTAGTTTGGTTCGTCTTTGATCTGTAACACCCTTCGAATATCCCCTTCAGTAATGGTCAGTTCCTTCCTAGCTACTTTTGTAGTAAATGACAAAGCATCATCAATAGGTTTTGCAAACGCCCAGAAATCCAACACCCATTTGTAATACACAGCTGGGTTGGCAGAGATAGCATGTGCAACAGGTGACTGTCTAAGCCGTTTCACCATAGATGTGAATACTTTGTCCTCTTTAGATTTGGGAAGCTCAAGAGCATAAAATTGATTATGACCCAAATCAGACATTGAGATCATGAGAATCATCATTTAAAATAAAAAGCAAAACAAATAAGTTATATACATATGCCTTAAGTATTTACATATTACATAATTTAATTAATTACTTGTAGTTGATTAATTATGTACCCTTTAGTTTTAATAAGTTAAAAGAGTCAATTTTAATCTATTTATAAGTTTCTAAGTCCAATATGTACTGAACTTATATGTCCAAATCAGTCCAAAATCCAAAACAGTTTAACTTATCCAAACAGTCCAGTAGCTATCAGTCCACTAGTTTGAAAAATTTTCTAAGTATAAGAATTTTGCATGAGGTCCAGGTTCGCTTCGCATGGCAAGCGAAGTGAAACAGAAAACCTTTTCGCTTCGCATGGGCATGCGAAGCGAAACAGGAAATCCTTTTCGCTTCGCATGGGCATGCGAAGCGAAACATAAGCCTTTTCGCTTCGCATGTGCATGCAAAGCGAAACATAAGCCTTTTCGCTTTGCATGGGCATGCGACGCGAAAAACCTCTTATGCGAAAAAGTTAACTTAGCCAATTTTTGTTTCCTTTTCTTTTCCTTTGGTGTCGCCTAGACCCGAATTGGGTTTCTGGAGACTTTGGGTTGAAAACCCCTTGATTTACATGGTCAATTGGAACCTTGGATAAACCCTAGATCTACAAATTGTACCCAAATGAACCTAGAACTAACAAACGATGATAATAGTCATGATCTAGAAGCCTAACAACAGTATATATTCATGATTATGACAACATGTATGAAGATCTGATCTCAGATCTGGCCGACAATTCATATGAACCGCCGCCACGATCTCCGTGAACCCAGAAACATAAGATGAAAAGATGAACTGATGATCCAAGGTAATTATGAAGTTATACCGAGGGATTATGTTCTGGATTCATGATCAAAAGTGATATAAAGTGGCCGGATCTTGAAGAATTTTGAGAATGGTTTAGGGTTGGTGATGAAAAGTAAGAGAGAGACTGGAAAATGAAAAGTGTTGGGTGAATAGTGAATGAGATGCTAGGTTACCCATATATATAGGGTCAGCCTATCTCGCGATAAGGTCAAAACATCGAGAGTATTCACCGAAAATACACTCTCGGTCCTCGGTCTTTAAAAATATTTACATTTTCAACCCCAAAAAACATTTACCCACCGAATCCAAACACTTGTTTATTTATTTGATTTTTCTTTTGTCGGTCCGTGACAAAATTTAACATTTGCAAAAGTGATCTCTTTTAACAAAATAAAATAAGGTAAAATTTGATTTAAAATAAAAAATAAAATAGAAATGAAAATAAAAATGAAATGAAAATTAAAATTAAAAATAAAAAATAAAATATTAGAATATAAAGTTAATAATATTTTGGAAAATAAAATCAAAACAAAAATAAAATTAAAATAAAACAAAAGTAAAAAAATAGGATTAATATGACTTAATGTACATAAATATATATACATTATCTTTTCTTTGATTAATTTACAAAGAACGATCGCAGCATGGAATCATATTGATTTGCAGAGCCCTAGATCACGTTTTCATTTTGAAATTATTTTGACACAAATTCATCATTGACTTCAGATATTGTCCACCTGTTTAACTTGACAAGTGTTTTGATGTTAACGTGATACATTTGAGGTTCGATTAGGCACGGTACTTATGTGATCCCCACTTAATCAGACATGTGACTGATTCCATCATATCTCGGGCCTAGTTTGTGTTAACATATCACCTCAACTTGACTTAAACCTTTCTTAGTTGATCACAGTACTCTTATTAACATACTTGACACTTTGTACTTTGTACACTCGACACTTTGTGCTTTGCACACTTGACTCGATCTAGACAAGTTAAAATAAAGCAGAAGATTCAGGGCGTTAACAATCAGATCTTGTATGACTACAAACAGAGAAAGTCTAAGGCTTGAATCAAAATAAATGAAGAAATAAAGCAGAATTTAAAATCCTAAATGACTCTTTTTCTTGATTCCATTTTGTTTTTTTTTGTTTTTCTTTTTCTTTTCTGGGCTCTTTTGTTTTTCTTTTTCTTGCCTTTCTATGAGGCATTACTTAACTCAAATAAAAATTAAAAATTGACACTTATTTCATAAGTTGACTGTGATCAGGTAAAGAGAGGCTTGGATATGATATGTGTAATTATATTTCATCCTTCATTGATATGACTTTAACGGAATCATGCAATCGCTTCTTAAACGTATAGCCACTAGCAACGGCAGTAGTTTACGTTTATATCACCCAACACTTGCTTGTTTATCAAGCCTATCTACACATAATGAATGACTTTGTAGCCTTTTGTTCTACTCTTTTGACGTGCTAGGATCATTGCATACCAATGTACTATCACTTTCCACAGGGTCGGATCAAATTCTTGATTGAAAATTTTTAAATAACCGACTCCCTCTACGAAGGAGCTCCCTATAAACGGGATAAATCTTTTTATATTTTCTTATGATTTTCTTAAATAGGAGTAAATATGAAATTAATATTCTATATAAAAGAAAATCTTTTTGTTCAGTCAAGTGACTTGATTTTGATTTTTCTAAAAGTAAATTGAAAATCTTTTTGGTAAGTTAAAGTTAACTCATTTTTCTCCCTCTAAAATTGTGACATATTTTAAAATATTTACAATTTTAAAAACAAAGATAAAATTTACTCAAAAGAAATCATGCCTAATGACTCAACGAGAAACAAAAATCGGGCACGACTAAAAGCTTTGGTAAAGAGATCTGCAAAGTTATAGTCAGGACCTTTTTTATATCGACAGGCTTACGATCAAAACAATCACGAATAAAGTGTATTTGGATGTCGATGTGCTTAGTCTTTGAGTGCTGGACCGGGTTTTTAACAATTGCGATGGTCGCCTCATTATCACATTTGATCGTGGTTCCATAGAAATTCAAACCGTAATCCAGCAGCTGATGCTGGATCCATATCACTTGAGAGCAGCAGCTAGATGCGGCGATGTACTCGGCTTTTGCTGTGGATGTGGACACATTGACTTGTTTCTTGCACTGCCATGAGATCAACCGATCTCCCAGAAATTGACATCCACCCGATATTGATTTTTTGTCCAAGTTGCATCCCCCATAATCCCTGTCGGTGTAAGCATGAAGTTCTAAGGGAGACTCCTTTGGATACCAAAGACCTAAACGTGGTCTACCCTTTAAGTATCTGAAAATACGCTTGACAGCTGTCATGTGGGATTCTCTGGGGTCAGACTGATATCTGGCACACTGACAAATAGGGAACATGATGTCCGGTCAGCTTGCAGTGAGATACATCAGGGAACCAATCATTGACCTATAGAGGTGTTGATCGACAGGTTTTCATGATGGATCAGGAGCGAGAACAGGTCACGTAACGATTGGTGTCATGAAAGTTGTTGAATCCTTGAATCCAAATTTCTGAACAATGTCATGAACGTACTTTTCTTGGTGAATCAAAGTCCCGTCCTTCTTTTGTTCTACTTGTAAGCCCAGGAAGAAAGTCATCTCCCCTAAGGAACTCATTTCAAATCGCTTCTGCATAATCTCAGAGAATACCTTGCACAGATTCTCATTCGTGGACCCGAAGATAATGTCATCAACATACACTTGTACCAGAATCAGATCACCCTTGACCTTCTTGACGAAGAGAGTTTGATCAACAATGCCTTTCTTGTATCCGTTCTTCATTAAATGATCAGCCAATGTGGCATACCATGCACGAGGTGCTTGGTGAAGACCATAAAGTGCTTTGTCAAGACGGTAAACGTGATCAGGATGACTTGGATCTTCAAAACCTGGAGGTTGCCTGACGTAGATTTCTTCTTTTACTTTCTAGTACAAGAAAGCAGTCTTGCATCCATTTGATACACTTTGAAGTTTATGTACGAGGCGCATGCCAGAAAGATGTGAATTGCTTTTAATCTGGCTACCGGTGCATAGACTTCATCGTAATCAAGACCTTCACGTTGCCAAAAGCCATGCACAACAAGCCGGGCTTTGTTTCTGATGATAACCCCCTTGTCGTCCTTTTTTTTGCGGAACACCCATTTCGTTCCGATCGGCTTCTTATGTTCTAGTTTCTTCACTAGCCTCCAAACATTCAGCTTCTTGAACTATAATAGCTCTTCTTGCATAGCTTCGACCCAGGAGTTCTCTTTCAATGCAAATTTGTAGTCCTTGGGTTCCACCTGTGACATAAAACAAGCAAAAGGACATCTGTTAATAGTACCAGAGGTGCTGTGTGTTTGAATGCCAGCGGATGGATCTCCAGTTATATTCTGGGTCGGATGTCGACGATGGATCGGTAACTGTGGAATTTGCTCGACTTGCTCGACTGGTGTTGCCTCTAGCTGAATGGTCAAGCTCTCTATAGGATAGAAAACGGTGGTCACAGGGACGGGAGGACTTGGTTGAGAATTAATTTCACCTTCTTCTTGATCAACCAAGTGTTCAGGATCAATGGGACCTTCACATAGGTTGTCATAGAATTGGACAACAACGGTTAGAACAGAGGTTGAGTCGATGTTATCAGAAGCTTCGTTCGGACTTGGATCAACCTACACGTTTGATGCATCAACCTACACTGCAGGACCTTGATTATCTTCTTCTGAGGGAGGTGTAGGGATGGATTCCACCACACTAGGTTCTGCAGGAGGTGGCTCTGAATGTTCGACCTGAACATTTTCTTCGTTGTCAGCTGACACATATGAATCAGTATCTGAATCAGTGATGTCTTCAACAACGGGCATCTCGGTGATGTCTGCAGAGGGCTGCACATTATTGACCGAGGCTGGTTGATTGGCCACGGGTTGTACATTAAGTACAGGTGCAGGAGCAACTATATTAACATCTTTGAGACCTCTCAATACAGCTTGCGCCAAAATAGATTGATCATCAGCAGGTTAAACTGGTGCAGAAACAACAGGGGAAACTGTTGGTATAACTGGTGTCACATACATCCCACGAAACTGCTTGAACAAATTTGTCATAATCAAACATCCTGTTAGGATCGTTGTGTGCATAAGTAGGGTTCAATTCTTGCCAATCAATGTTGAAAGACTCCAAGATCACTCTAGTTTTCTTGTTGTACACCCGATAAGCACTTTTGTCAGCAGAATTACCAACAAAATAGCACCCATCCGCCTTTTCAGCAAACTTGGAGGTTTTTATAGAATTGGTTTGGAGTATGGTACAGGGACATCCAAACGTTCTGAATAAATTCACCCTTGGCTTCGTTCCATAGAAGACTTCATACGGAGTCTTATTCAGTCTCTTGTTCAGAAGCACACAATTCTGGGTAAAGCAAGCTGCGTTGATGGTTTCACCCCAGAATATCGTAGTTTGGAATATGATAGCATTGTTCGAGCGGCTTCAACCAACGTACGGTTTTGTCGTTCAGCCACCCCATTTTGTTCGGGAGTGTAAGGTGTGCTGAATTGACGAAGGATTCCCTTGTTGTGGCAGAATTCATTCACAACTTTGTTGCAGAATTCTGTTCCGTTGTCACTCCTGATACACTTCACCTTCTTGTCAGTTTGATTTTCAACCAGCATAATAAACCTGAGCAGAAATTGCGATGTCTCATCCTTGTGCCCTAACAGAAATGTCCAACTTAAACGCGAAAAATAATCAGTAACAACCAGACAATAGGTTTTTCGACCTATTGTCAATGGTTGAATTGGACCAAAGAGGTCCATATGCAACAGTTGGAGGGTGGATTTTATGGAGTTGACAGTCTTGGGTCTGTGAGGGAGTTTGTGCTGTTTGCATTTAGAACAAGATAAACATTTTTCAGCACAATGAAAAGATTTTACAGGTAAACCCCTCACGTGGTCACCTTTAATCAACTTATTCAAGTTCTTAAAATTGACGTGATCCAAACGTCGATGCCATAAAGATGAATCGTTCTCCGAGGCCTTGGACATCAAACAAGAAGCAGAACGCATGGAATAATTGCTTCTCATGTCTAGAATGTAGGCATCATTGTGCC
Source organism: Bidens hawaiensis (assembly GCF_021521415.1). NCBI lineage: Eukaryota > Viridiplantae > Streptophyta > Magnoliopsida > Asterales > Asteraceae > Bidens > Bidens hawaiensis. The sequence continues at coordinate 105,774 of NW_027494835.1, forward strand.
TCGGTGTATGCAACATGATTCACTCTTCAGGGACTTTAAAACCTGGTTTCAATATAAGACATTCATTTTCTGTGAACAGGGTTGAGAATTTCTTATCACAAATTTGAGATACGCTGAGCAGGTTGTGGTTGAGCTGTTCCACCAAATTAACATCATCAAAGGTCAAAGTACCATTTGAGACCTTTCCATGCTTTGTTATCTCTCCTCCAATGTCACCAGCAAAGGAAACATGCCCGCCGTCGAATGGTTTGATGTCAAACAACAGGGACTCATCTCCTGTCATGTGTCGAGTGCAACCACTGTCTAAGTACCAAATACTATTGACAGGCCTTCCAGGCTGACCCTACACACACGAACAACCAGTTAGTGAAGGGTTTCCCTAGACGCACTTGTCTCGGGAATATTAAACTCAAAATCACCAAGTTTAATTTTATGATTTCTGAAAATATAGTCCTTTGGTGAGTCAGAATCTGAAGAGCAATCCCTCGAGGAACTTAAATTTTGATTTCCTCGGTTTTGAAACGGTTTTCTGGATTGCCTTCGTTTTGGTTTAGGCTTAACCACAAAATCTTCTTGATTTGCCTTAGTGAAAACCTTTGAAGGGTTCTTGGGCTTTTCAGCTTCAGACCCCTTCACTAACCTCTTCCTTTCCCTTGGGTTAGCCAGAAGGGTTTCTTGGGTTTCTCAGTTCTTTTGGGTCTGAAATCCGTCTCACTGGCTGAAGTGTGAATTTGGTCGGACATTTTCTTAGTTTGAGCAGGAAACTTAGGAAATGTCTTACCATACTTACTGTTGAAGTCTCTTTGTTGCTTATGCCAGTTTTTGCAATGTCTTGCAAGATGAGATGGATTGCCACAAACAAAGCAACATTTTCTTTGATTGCAGTTATAGATATTTTGATCACTGAGATATGTGGGATAAGGTGATGTAGTAGGGTTAACATGTCTGTAACCTGTGAACAATTGAAAATTTTGAAGCAAAATAATTTGAATGCTTAGGTTTCTGTTGAGAATAGTAATAGGCATTATCAAACTGATTATAATGATGAGAACTTTTGTTATAAAAAGTATTTTGAGAAAATGAAGTTTTCTTTGGTGGCACATATTTACAGGAAGTGCTTGGTTTTTCATTTTCAAAACTCGATTTCTCTTTTGTTAAGTTTTCAACATCATGATCAATTGATGAGCAACTAGGACTGGTCTATTCATCAACCTTGACTTCAATGGTTTCGTCAAAAATAGTTTCACATTCTGAATCAGAAGAAGAACATTCACTTTCATTACAAACATTTGTACAACTTTCATCACTAGAAGTTTCACAAAATACAGCTTTTGATCCTGACATCAAACTTCCTAACATTGATTCACACACTTTATTACAAACAGGATTGTTAATTGATTTGTTAGACCCACACAAGACACAAAACGGGGTTCTAACTCTCCATTTGGCTTACAACCCTGATTAAACTTCCCACAATCACCATTGATTATATCACCTGTTCCACAAGATACGTTGACATTAGACTTATCAGATGATTGAATTGGAGCAGCAGTTTTTGGTGTTGCGTGAACAAATTTTACTGGTTTTGGTACTTTACCAACCCCATATGCCATTTCTTCATCAGGAGAAGTATTATAGCTAAAGAGAGGCAAATTAGTATAATTATCATTCATTGGTGGAGGCACCGCTGAATAATCATATCCTAGCCCCGCTTTAACTTTAGTACTTCTTTGTCATCCGATAATATCATCCAATTGCTCATTGCTCAGATGACGCTTCAATCTTTCAACTTGTTTTTCTTTTTCTCTTTTATCAGAAGCATCAAGTTTTAATTTCTCAATTTCATCATTTTAACTCATTAATTATATTTTTATAATAGATGACAACTTGCTCCTTTACAAAATTCTTAAGTTTAATATTTGCCACATCATCATGGTGAGTTTTAATCTTTTCAACATAGATCTTGTCAGCTTTTACATATTCAGCATTCAATTGACGAAGTTTTGCATTTTCTTTCAAAACTTCGTCTTGCAGATATCTATAATATGTCACCTTATTTATGCAAGCTTAAGTGCAAAGATTGTGATTTACCTCATCGATGGGTGATGCATCGGAACTTGCAGCTGTGGATGTGGATGCTTCATTATTGTTTGTTGTGAAAGCCATGCCTGCCATGTTGAGAGGATTTGAAGCTCTTGAAATTGATCATCCCAATCCATACCAACTTGGACCTCCGTTTGGGAGACAAGGGCCCTTGTGTTTGAGCCTGAATTGCCCTTGTGTGGATGATTACCAATTCTTGGAGCTGAGCTGCTTGGCTTATGCACCTCATGCTTCTTTCTAGCAGCTTTACTGTTTTCTTCCTCAGTCACCTCAGTTACACGAATATCATTGGCTGGCTTTGACAGATTCATGCATTCTAGTGAAAAGTGACCCATCTCACCGCAGTTGTAACACCGTAGCTTTACTTGTCAAACCCGATCCCCTTCATGTCTGAATCCTTGAAGCTGTCTTTCCCATACATCTTCATGAAATTTGTAGCTCTTTGCACGGCCATTGCCATTTGGTACTTGATATCCATCTTGTCAAGATCCTTTTGATTGATATCTCTCATATCCCCGATCTCAAATTGTGGTGGCAATAGATTTCCTTGCATCAACTCTTCATGGCTTGACTATTGAGATGTTTGACTCATTCAACATGGGTAGTGCTTCACAGTAGATGGAGCTTTTGCTTGGTTGATTCTTTGATGACGATGAAATTCCGTGGGCCTTCAATGCTTGCTCAACTGCACTATCTACTGCCTTTTGAAAAGAGCTAGGCTCAGGTTATCCAGATTGACTTCCCGTTGAGATAAAGGCAGTAGTCTATGGAGCAACACTTGAGAAGTACATTGGAGTGTTCATATGGTACACATTATGCTGAGTTTTTCTTAGAAATGCAGTTGGAATAGAGGATGCAGTACTCATCCCAGCTTGATTAAGAGAACTCAGATGATTATTCATTCTCATTTGCTCGTCCATTTCAAATGACTTGATAGTGGATATCAAATCACTTTTTGTCATGGCATTCAGATTGGTGGTTCTCTTGATTGTGATTGTGTTTGTACTCCAACTATAAGGCAACGAATTCATCAACTTGTGATTGACCTCGGAGTTGGTGATGTTGACACTTGCAGCTTTGACTCTTACCATTAGCTTCTCAAATCTCTTCACCAGGTCCAACACAGCTTCACCTTGACGATGGTTAAACATATTGAATTCTTCTTTCAACAGGGCTTTCTTGTTTTCCCTGATTTCAGCATTGCCCTTAACCTTCTCAATAAGTGCATCCCACAAACCCTTTGCACTTCTGTGTTCATGTAAAGTCTCAGTGATCTCATTTGAAAGAAAAAATGTCAAAATGAGATATGCTTTATTGTCTTGTGCTAACAGGTCCCTATCATTTTGATCATAATTTTCAGGAGTCTTTAGTTGTTCCCCAGCTTATGTAACAGTCATGGGAACATGAGGACCTTGTTCAAAACTTCTCATTAAGTCAGACTCAGTCAACGAGATATAGTTCATGAACCTCCATTTGAAGTCGGCAAAGTTGTCATCTAAGGTCATATACTTTTGGAGGTTTTTGAGGTGTTCCCACTTGGTTTTCTAACAACAAATACCCCTTCAACAACTCTGAATCAGTGCTAGCCATGGTCTTAGTAGTCTCAAACAGTTAACAAATCTTAGACAGTTTAAATTTCAAAAACAGACAACTTTTTCGTGCGAAACAGTCTTTCAAGCGAAGCGAAAAACTTTGTGCGAAATGAACAGTGATGCGAAGTGAAATTCTCTGTGTGAAGCGAAACGCCAAGCGAAGCGAAAAGGCAGGCGAAGCGAAAGGCCACGCGAAGCGAAACCCCAAGCGATGCGAAAAAGTCTTAAGCGAAGCGAAAAAGTCTTAAGCAAAGCGAAAAAGTTAGTTATGCTAAAAAGTTTACTTTCTAGAAGCAATCTTTCTTGGGATATGTCCACCTAATCTTGTTAGGTCTGGTCTAAGGTTGTTGCATTGATTTTTATTTTATGAGAAGCGAAATTCTTTAACTTATCATTTTTCACAAGTTTTCAAACCCGTAACACTAACATTAACACTTTTAACACTAAAACTTTTAGATCAAAATCTAGTACACTTGTTCTTTTCACCAAGAACACCTTCGAAGACATCTTATGAACTTTTTAGCCTAATATTTTTGTATTTTTGTTATTTTTCTTGTTTTTGTGGTTTTCTTTGCAAGAAGCTTTCTTATCTTCTTCTCAAGATCAAAACCCAAGGTGAGCCGTAGCTCTGATACTAATTGTAGGTCCCGACGCGGGTGGATCTAACAACGTTCTTAGATTTACCTAACTTGGTGCTAGCAAAAATCACACTAAGCAACCAAAGAGGTTTCGGATCTTGAGTTTATGTTCGGGTTTAGAGAGAGAGAGACGAGAGAGAGAGAAAGATAATATGTGTGTGTTAGAGAATTTTAACAAAGGTTCTTTCTCTCATGGCATGCTCTATAATAGAGGAGCATGCATGAGAAATGACTTTATTTTCAAATGCCCAATAGGCTTGTTTACATTTTCCTTAGGCCATTTCCCTTGGGCTTTATACATACAAAAATAAACATTTAAAGCCCAACTACATATATTCAATACAAAAGACTTAGTTATACAAAATGGGTCTAACACAAGGTGACTATGTGTGATATTCCGCTAGTACCGTGTTTGGTTCAAGATTAGTGTTAGATCCACCCTTCGGGGCCTACATTAAATGCATATTTACATGGTCCTAGAGAGAATATTCAGTTACCTTTAAACTTGGCACAGGTGATATTCCGCTAGTACCGTGTTCGGTTCAAGATTAGTGTTAGATCCACCCTTCGGGGCCTACATTAAATGCATATTTACATGGTCCTAGAGAGAATATTCAGTTACCTTTAAACTCGTCACAATTCTTGATTTATAAGGATTGCAATGATGGGAACTGAATGCTACAGAACCCTTGCTCTCCATTGAATCTGTTTTTCTTGCAAAATATTAAAAAGGTTGTAAGGGCACATTCACTCAATGGAAATAATCTGTAAAAGATTGTGCATACTATTGTCAAGGAATGTTTGGGATTCTTATTTAAACAGCTTATCTGCTTAGTCTATTCAGTTATAAGGTTGAGATTTACTTATTTCAATAATCATATAATTTTATAAAAAACTACCGACTGGAGATTTACAGGGTTGATGAAAATCGTAGGGATACGATATGTTGAATAAAGTTATCTCTTTTGTCGTGTTAAAACATCAAATTTTGGTTGGTATCATTTATAAACTCCTTTAATACTTCCGCCACATGTTCAACTTAAAAAAGGTTACGAGCAAAAGGAAAATAATAATTAAAACAAATATTATTGTGGAATCGGTTTTTAAAACAAGAAATTAACAGTTGACGAATATCAGATACCGAAGATGCCACCTTAGCAATTATGTCGTTATAGAATGTTAATGTTTGCTTACCAAAGAGCTTATAGCCTGGGGTATCAATTAAAGTGTGATTTTGATTCAGAAGTAGATTTAGAGAGTACATGAATTAGCCGGTTAATAATGATGATGATGGTGGTGGTTTCATGACAAGATATGGTAACACCTAAGTTTAGGGTTTTACCATGTGTAGTTTATTTAAAGATGAAACATTTTGAGACGTTGACTTAAATAGATGTTGTAATTGAGGGATACCGACTAAAATGATTTTTTTTATCAACAATATTCCTTGACTAATATACTCAAATCAAAAATATCTAAAATGGTCACCTTTTAACGTGTCGGATCCAACATATTAGAGCTGCAATCAGACAAATTTATTTGATACGCTTATGTTTTTGAACTAGCCACATCTAGACACGTATACACTTAAAATGGTCCGCCATAAAGCTATTCTGTCGGGTTTCATATCTATTCTGTCAGGCCTCATATCTATTCTTTCGGGCTTCATATCTATTCTGTCGGGGCCGACGGAATAATATTATATACGAAAATGAAGCCCAATGGAATAGATATGGATGCCCGACAGAATAGATATGAAGCTCGACAGAATATATTTAAGGCTGACCGCTTAAGTGTATACGTGTCTAGATGTGGTTGGTTTAAAAACGAAATGGTGCCAAATAAATTTTTCGGATGTCAGTTCTAATATGTTGAATCTGAGAGTTTAGAAAGTGACCATTTTAGGTATCTTTTATTTAAGTTTGATTTTTTACACCTACAATCAGACTCGTTCAAAAAAGAAAAAATGAGGTGGGGTACAGGAACAAAATAATTTGAATATATCTACACACGTCTACAACATAAATTAAATGTTTATTCAATGGGGAAGAAAAATTATGTTTCTTTTGACTAGTTCTTTGGTGAACATATTCAAGGTCGCCACTGAGTTAAAGTCATGCCAGGGCCCATTCCTGTTTCCATGAAGAACACTTTTGGTGAATATTCAATTTCGACTCCAATTTCATCAAAAGTTATGATTGTTGCTCCTAGCAATGAATCTGAACCTGCAACCTCCACGGCATCCAACTTCGCCTCTTCCATGCCAGGGTCACATCTTTGCCGTCACTTCGAATTTTGTGAAATTCTTTCAGCAACCGAAAACTTTGACGAATCATCAGTAATTGGACGTGGAGGTTTCGGGAAAGTTTATAAAGGTAACATTTACAATGGATCAATTTTTGTCGCGGCAGCCATTAAGCGATTGGATGCAACTTCCAATCAAGGCACATCTGAATTCTGGACTGAAGTTGACATGCTTTCCAAGTTGCGGCACTGCCATCTAGTCTTTGTTTGGCTATTGTAATCATGAAACTGAGATGATCGTCGTATATGAATACATGCCACGTGGAACACTTGAAGATCATCTCCACAAGCTGGGTACCCCTCTTTCTTGGTGCCAACGACTCAAGATTTGTATAGGCGTGGCTCGTGGGTTAGACTACCTTCACACTGGGACTGGTCTTGAGTTTGGTATTATACACCGAGATGTGAAAAGCTCCAATATTTTGTTAAATGAAAATTGGGCTGCTAAGGTTTCGGATTTTGGGCTGTCTAAAATAAGCCCAAAGATTCAGCCACTGACCAATGTCAGCACTCTTGTTAAAGGCACTTTTGGGTATTTCGATCCAAACTATTTCGCCACTGGAAGGCTAACGAGGAAGTCTGATGTGTATGCTTTTGGGGTGGTATTGCTGGAGGTATTGTGTCGGAAGAGGGCAGTGGATGACAGTCTTGATTGGGGATTAGTAGCATGGTTTAAAGACTCTATCAAAACAAGTGGTTTGAAGGGTATTGTCGACTCTGATATAAGGCATGAATTATCCACAAAATGCATGAAGCAATATGCACAAATAGCAGAAAGATGTTTGGATAACCATCCGAAGAACCGTCCCACCATGGCTGAGGTTGTCCTTAGTCTAGAATACGTGCTATCCTTACAATATAAAACCAAAACTTTGATGGTAACGGCTGGCGAAACGATATTTGGCAAAATGGCTGATAGACTTTCTTTTACTGACGTTGTCCAGAACTCAGCAGGTATTCTCGAATGTCATAATTTATGGCAGATTTTTTGAAATTGTCTACGTGTGCATATATTAATGAAAATATACAAGAAATACTTTCCAAAAAAAAAACCGAAAAGAAAACGCAGAAGAGTAGTGCCAAAAGGATGTTGTAATAAAAGATCAACACAATTTTGTTTGGCAGACTTTTATGTGTCCATGTCGCCTCTTTTGTTATTTCTTAGCATCTTTGTGATGGAATATTCAAAGTTTGAATTTGAAACTATTAAATTACTTTTAGAGTTACAAAGTCGGGAATTAAACCAAGGACAATTAGATCATTCTAGCGTACTTACTGTTGGGGTAGTACATTGATATAGAAATTGATATGAATGAGATTTCATAAAAGTCTCAATTAGCTTATTTTATACGAAAACGCTAGGAATATGGCTTATTTTGGGTCTTAAGAGGTCAGATCATAAATATTCTTTGGCCCAGGATAACATATTTAGTAAACTGGTCGGTTATATGTAGTCGGGTGAACCCCCGACCTATTTAAAATTAGAACTTTCAAATAATATAACTTAAAAATTCATGCAAGACACCCACCCATTTACACCGTTATCACACCCTGTCTACAACCTGCCTGCCTTTTTAATCCGTCTGCAACTTGTTTTTGTAAACTTTTCTCTTAAAAAAAAGTAATGCGTTTCATTGCAGGTAAGGATTTTAAATCTCTCAAGCCCAAGAAGCCCCTTATCGGTATGGATTTTGGATGCCTCATGCCAAAAAAGAAGAAGGAACTTATGCATAGACAAAAAATCTTCCAGCAAAATGGTGCCACTACTTCTGTAAATAGTTTTCGAGCTGAAGAGATAGAAAAAGCAACTCTGAATTTCGCAGAAAATATGATTATTGCAAGAGGTTCTCATGGTACTCTATATAAGGGAATACTGCCAGATCAGCGTGTGGTAGCAATCAAGAGGTCTAGAACATCAGACCAAATACCATTGGAGCAATTTATTAATGAAATTGTAATTCTTGGACAAATTAATCACATGAACGTGCTTCGGCTCTTGGGATGTTGTTTGGAAACAGATATCCCATTTCTAGTTTATAAATTTGCATCTAATTACAGTCTTCATCATCAGATTCGTAATAAAACAAATGACACCAGGAGCTTGTCATGGGATGGTCGTATAAGGATAGCACATGAATCGGCCGGTGCACTTGCTTATCTTCACTCACATTCTACTATTCCCATCATACATGGAGATGTGAAGTCAAGTAACATTTTGTTGGATGAAAACTACAACGCAAAAGTTTCAGATTTCAGTTCCTCAAACTCAGTCCCATTTTCTGATGACCAAGTATTTACACCAGTTCGAGGAACGTTAGGTTACTTAGATCCCGAATATTTGCATACAAGTCAACTAACAGATAAGAGTGATGTGTATAGCTTTGGAGTGGTTCTTGCAGAACTCTTGACAGGATTAAATCCCATTGATTCGGAAAGATTTCAAGAAGAGAGATATCTTGCAGCATATTTTGTGAAGGCAGAGAGGGAAAATCGATTGCTTGAGATTGTTGATCCTCAGGTTTTAGAGGACGCAACTGATGAGCAGCTAGAAGCAGCATTTAACCTGGTCTGTAGATGTCTTCACAAAGAAGGTGGGAACAGACCAAACATGAAACAAGTGAGTATAGAGCTAGAACAAATAAGGAAGTCAAAAGGAATGATTATTGCATGAAACAAGTGAGCATGCAGCTAGAACAAGATAACTATGTCGAGTAGCTTAATGATTGAAAATGAGCATTATGAACGCATGATTATTGTCCCTGCAGCCATTAAACCATTGCATTCCATGTTCAGTTAAAAGGAATTTGAGGTCCGGGCTGAAGTTTAGATAATTTCTAGGTTGCATCATGTCAGAATTGTTGGTAATCAAAAAAGAAAGCGAATGAAGATGCAGTGGTTAACAAAAACAAAAATGATTCTTGATTGTAACTTTGATCATTGAATTGCAATATGTCTGACGCCCTATATAAACTTATTGAACCGGTGCATCCTAAACGACACGTAATTTGGTGAACACTAATTATTGTATACATTTAAACCCTTTCTAATTATTGTATACAAATTTGGCCCTAATAATTTAGTTTAACTTTCAGTGCTCCCCTTAAACTTAATTATGCCAAGGACGATTTTCAACTTTCTTCAAGACACGGTTTGCCATTACAATAATGCCAGTTCATTATCCTTGTATAGAGTCAGATTAACCTCCTCATAACAAAAAAATTGACTTTTAGTGGCGACAAAAGTCACTGCTAAAGACCCTAAAGTCGCCGCTAAAATCGCCGCTAATGTGTCGCCGCTAGTTCCTTGTCGCTATTGCTTTGTTGTCGCTGCTAATATGTCGCCGCTTGTCAACGTCGTCGCTAAAAGCATGGCCGCTAAAAGTGTTGTCGGAATCCGGTTAACCGACTGCAGATTTTTAGCGACGTCAGCGTCGCCGCTAATGCTCCTAAAGTCGTCACTATTGCTTACTGTCCTGCATATTTTTTTTGTTTTTTCAGCATTTCCAGCTTTTCGCCACTAAAACAAATATATGCAGATTTTTACAAATACATACCGCAACCACAGGATATATATTATATATAAACATACCAAAGTACACAAAAGTTAAATAGGTCAAATGTTTTGTTCATGTCAAACATAAAACTAACAATTGAAACATTGAACTAACTAGTTCATATTATCTCCCTCATCCGTATTATCTTCATTGCCTTTATTTGATGCCATTCTCGAATTCTTATATTATGAAAGGCGATTTAGAAAAGTCGGATCTTGAAACGAACTATCAACTTGAGCCTACAAAACAAGATATACATTATAAATAAAAATAAAACTACACATTACTAATGTACAACATTTACCAAAATGACCATATTACCCAAACGAAAATGGCCAAACGGGTGTTTTCACCACTTTAAAACATTTACCAACTAACATAATTTGGCAATCTAATTCCTAATGAAAAATGCAATATGAGGATAAAATATGGGTCCCCAAAACGAAATGATGATTTGGGTTAATAAATGAAAACTTTATGATTAAATAGAAATCAGAACCGTTTATTGATTATATTTTTGTTGTGCTTTTACAAAGAAGAAAATTACAATAAATAGAAAAAGACATCAAACTAAAAATGGTAAATATAATAATAAAAAAAGATGTCAATCCTTTGATTGATCTGTTGCAACGGTTACTTTTGGTTGTCAATTGGTTGTAGAAATCCTCTAATAAAAAAAGAAACTGATCTTTGGTTAATTTATTTTTTCTAACACTCCCCCTCAAGTTGAGTAGTAGGATCTCCAATGCTCAACTTGGCAAGACAATCATTGAATATTCTCCCGTTCACAGCCTTGGTTAATATATCTGCTAATTGGTCTTCTGACCGGATGAATGGCAATTCTATAATTCCGGCTTCAAGTTTTTCTTTGATGATGTTGCGATCTACCTCTATGTGTTCTGTGCGATCGTGTTGGAGAGGATTTTCTGATATTTGTATAGCGGCTTTGTTATCACACATAATCTTGCTAGCTTTGGTAGGAGGGAACTTTATCTTAGTCAAAAGTCTATTGATCCATAGAACTTCCGCCACGCCTCGTGCAATTCCTTGAAATTCGGCTTCGGCACTAGATAAGGCTACTACCTTTTGTTTCTTGCTTCTCCATTTACCAAGTTTCCGTCAACCAAAGTGAAGTATCCTGACGTAGATCTTCGGTCATCTTGATCTCCCGCGCAGTCTGCATGTTTTGCTGAAAGAGAACTCTATAGCCCACTGTTCCTTTGAGATAATTGATAATCCTCATTACTGCCTCTATGTGGGTAACTTGAGGTTGGTGCATAAACTTACTAACCACACCAACTGCATAAGCAATATCAGGACGAGTATGTGAAAGATATATTAGTTTACCCACCAGGCATTGATATCTTTCTTTGTTTGCCAATTCTCCATCTTCTAACAGATGGAGCTTATGATTGACAATCTTTGGGGTGTCGACAGGCTTGCCGTCGATCATTCCTGTCTCAGCTAGAAGATCAAGAATATATTTCTTTTGACATATGAAGATCCCTTGTTTGGACCTTAGCACTTCTATTCCAAGGAAGTACTTAAGTCTTCCTAAGTCCTTCATTTCAAATTCAGTGAATAGATTTGCCTTCAGTTTCTTCATTTCTTCATCTTCATTTCCTGTAATGATCATGTCATCAACATATATAATGAAACAAGTAACAAGCTTACCTCTTCGTTTAAGGAATAACGTATGATCAGAGTTGCTTTGTTGGAAGCCATATGTTTTCATTGCAAGAGTAAATCTGCCAAACCATGCACGAGGAGATTGTTTAAGCCTGTATAGTGCCTTTTTAAGCCGACATACTTCTTTCGTTTTGAAATTATTTGTGAATCCAGGTGGGGCTTTCATATATACTTCTTCTTTTAACTCTCCACGTAGGAAGGCATTCTTAACATCAAATTGATGAAGAGGCCATCCTTCATTTGCGGCGATGGAAAAAAGTACCCGAATTGTGTCAATTTTGGCTATCGGGGAGAACGTCTCTGAGTAGTCAATCCCATATGTTTGGGTATAACCTTTAGCCACTAGTCGGGCTTTATATCTTTCAATGGTTCTGTCTGGTTTATGTTTAATAGTGAACACCCATCGACATCCAACTGGTTTCTTTCCTGGAGGAAGGTTACATTTTTCCCATGTGTTGTTTTTCAGTAGTGCCTTCATTTCTGCTTCCCTAGCATTCTTCCAATTTTTTTATTCTAGTGCTTGTGTGACAGAGGTCAGGATTTGTTCTAGCATACAGAGATGAAGTGAAGGCTTTGGCTTCTTGGGATAAGTTTCTTTTGGCTATGTTCGCCATGGGATATTTAGAAGACTTGGACTGTTTTTCTAAGCCGGTACTCCTCAGTTGGCTCTTGGTGGAAGAACATATTTTCTAGTAGTTTCTTCTTGTATCTGTTCCTCCTATACTGTTTTTTGTATTGTTTCTTTTTGTAGTTGTTCCTCTTGCATTGTTTGTTGTATTGTTTCTTTTTGTAGTTGTTCCTCCTATACTGTTTGTTCTATCTCTATCTCACAGTTATTAGATATATCAATATTATGATCTATGTAGGATTCTTTGCGTGCCTGAGAATTACTTACCTCAGAAGTTAGGTTGAGAGGATTTTGTTGTGGAACACTGATGGTTGGACTATTTGATTGTTGTGAATCTAGTGACTCATCTTGGGTACTGTGCCTTTTTTCTGACGATGATTCGGTACTTCGATTGGCTTTTTCTGAAGATTGGGCCCATTTAGGAACCCATTTTAGCCAACTCAGTGTATCATTATCCTCCTTCTCCCCTGACCACTGTTTTGGGAGGTGTAAAAGAATTCGGTTTCTAAGAAATCACAATTCATTGTAGTGTGCATATGATGTGTGTTTGGATTGTAGCACCGATATCCTTTTTGGTTGATACCATAGCCCACAAACACACATTTTTCAGCACAAGGGTCGAGTTTGGATCGGTTTACTTTTGGAATATGGATAAAGACTGAGCACCCAAAAATCCGTGGTTGAAGTGTAAGTGCGGGCGGGAGTTTGGTAAATTTAGAAAGAGTTTGAAGTGGGGTTTTAAGGTCAAGGGCTTTGGTTGGAAGCCGATTGATAAGATAAGTGGCAGTAGCGAGGGCCTCTGGCCTGGGCGCTTTTGATTCAACAAGAAGGGCTCGAGTAATCTCCAAGAGAATTCGATTTTTTCGTTCGACCGTCCCGTTTTGTTCGGGAGTGTGGGTGCAAGATGTTTGGTGAATTATCCCTTTTTCTTGACAAAAATGTTCCATTGCAGTGTTAACAAATTCCCCCCATTATCTGGTCGAAGAATTTGAATGTTGACTTTAAATTGTGTTTGTATCATAGTATAAAAATTAGTAAATTTATCAAAAACTTGAGATTGTGTTTTAAAAAATAAATCCACGTCATACGCGTACAATCATCAACAAATAAGACGAAAAAACGAAAGTTTTGCCCCCCAATAATTTTCGCCGGCCCCCAAACGCTCACTTTCGTGTTATTTGGTTTGAATGTATGTCGATGACTTTTAGCTAAAATACAAGCTTCACAGTTCAACGTTTTATTTAAAGGAAATAATTTTGGAAATAAAAGATGTCAATAACCAATAGACTTCGATGCCATAACCAAGCTTCTCTATTTGAAGTTCCATGAGTAAGCATCACAGTACCATGTTTTGTCACTTCGTCCACATAATACAATCCTTGCCCCTCAGTGCCACGCCCAATAATTACTCCCGTCCTGATGTCTTGTAGTATAAAAAAAGTGGGATGCATCAATACGGAACAATTTAATTCTTTTGTAACATGGCTAATAGACAATAATTTGTGCGACAAGGATGGGACATAAAGACAATTTGATAGTTTTAAAGTCGGGGAGATTTCAATAGTTTCTCCCCCTTTGACAGGAACTATTGCTCCATTTGCGGTTTGGATATGATTAATCTTGGGTTTAGATTTTAAAAGTAAATCCGATAATTTATAAGTCATGGTGTCAGTAGCACCACAATAAAAAATCCAAGATTTTTCAAAATTTCACCATTTTTAGTTGTAGGTCCCAAGTCGGGTGGATCAAACAACGTCTTTGGATCAACCTAACTTAGTGCTAGCGGAAATCACACTAAGCAACCAAGAGGTCTCGGATCTTGAGTTTATTTTCAGTCACGGATAGTAGAAGTTAGAGAGAGAGAAAGTAATAGAGATCTTGCAAAAGGTTTTCTTATGTATATCAAACTTCAACAACCTTGCTTCTCATGGCATGCTCCCTATTTATAGGGAAGCATGCATGAGAAGTATGATATGTCAAATGCCCAATGGGCTTCTTTACAATGGACCGTGGCCCAACAATATACAAAATGACCCGTAGCCCAAACATATAACTTAAACAATACAAAAGACTAAATATACAAAATGGGACTAACAATCTCCCTCTAGTCTTTAGTATTGAAACCCGTCGGTGTCGTAAATCAGGCATTTGTCCTTGGTCAGTGGAAGTTCAACAAGTCTACGCACGAACTTGTTGAAGGCTTCCACTATCCGGTCGGTATTCTGACGGCCTATATCCTCGACGGTTCCCAGCGGCTTCTTGTAGAGCTTCTTCACATCTTCAATGTGGAGTCCCATAAGCTCATGCTCGTCAAACACTCTAATCTCGTGCATACCACGGCAGTGAATAATGGCCTCACCGGTTTTGTTATCAAATTTCCAAACAATGAAATCTCGGAGAGTGTTGGGAAGATAAGGCTCGCCATGATAGATCTCGTGACATTCTTTGGGCGCCTTGTATCTCCACATCTTGCGAGGCTCTTCGGTAGCTGGGTCTATTTCTCTTGGGTTTCGGTATCTGCGACCCTTATTTGGCTCGAAGTCTTTGTAGTTGACTTTCGATACCCAACTTTCCAGCGTACTCCCAGTAGCACCAGGACCTAAAGCTTTCTGAAAGTAATTCATATCAAGCTCAGGTAGAGTCTTCAGCTTGTGATGAGTAAGATAAATAAGATCCCCGCTGTAGCGTCTAATGGCCCAAACTTTATTTCGTTGATCATATCTAGCATATACGATCAGCGAGTCATCGTGATATGGATAGTTAAGCATGCGGGCAGATGCACAGTTCGTGACGATATGTGTCTTACGCTTATTCTTTGGTGGTGGTGCAGGGACAGGAGCTGTTGCAGGAGCCTCCAAAGCTTGAGCAGGAGGAGTATCTAGATTTGGTGAGTAATTGATGTCATCTTCTTGTTCATTCACCACCATTTCCTTTGCAGTTCCTCTATGAACTCCTCAAGCTTATACCTGCATTAATAAAGTTAGCGATTACACCTGTATTGTCTGTTGGGAGAGATGAGATCTTTGTATAAGCTGTCAAGTATCGAATTATCCTCTCTGACTTTACTGGCTGAGCCGGGGTTAGCAGGGTCTTGAGTATCATGTTGAGATTGTGAAGGTGATTGAGTGTTAGCTCCACCTCCACCTCCTTCCGTCCCGGCTCCTCCATCTCCTCTACCACCATTGCCACCATCGTCATTATCATCATCAAAACTGTCATGTACGTCATCGTTGTCGTCATCTTATTCATCATCATCATCCTCTTCGTCTCCATCATCCTCTTCGTCTCCATCATATCCACCACCAGCGCTGCTAGATTGGCCGCCCTGTTGTACTAACCGACCAACAATCGCCTCTCCTTCTGACACAGCAACCGATACTCCTCGCATGGCCACAGAAGGACCTGCGGCTGGTTGCGATCCACCAACTTGAGAAGTCTCACTAGACCTTCTCCAAGTTCTAAAAACAGCATCAAGTCTATCCTCCAGACCATGAAATTCGTCTTCCTGAATGCCCAGGTCTGAGGCCGCTTGGTATTTGCTCACCATCTCTTCATTTGTTTTGAGCTGTAGCTCATTCAGACACTCTTGATCTTTTAATCTTTCTTTGATGGCTTCCATGTCTGATCTGAGCAATTCAAGAGAGGTGGAGGAAGCGAGTTGATTTTCCAAATCAGCAACTCGTGAGTTTGTAGCTTCCTTCTCAACATCCCACCTTCTTGTGGCATCTTCAATTTTCTTGTTAATGCTTGTTCTGAGAGAACTAGCACTTGGTAAATTTCTTTCAAGTGTGCCTAATCGATCTCCAAGTCTAGCGTGATCGGCTCTCAGATTAGCATTCTCGGACGCCTCATGATTCATCAAAGTTTGAAGATTTTGGATGCGGGTGTTGAAGGTATTGGTCAATAACCGTTGATTTTCAGCAACATCATCACTTGCTGCTTTTTGCTCTTCCAACACCCGTATCCTTTCCTTTAGGGCCACCTTCTCCTTTTCGTCCTCTAGAGCCCTTTGCTTCATCTCCTTGATAAGCTTGATGAGGGCAATCTCTCGTTCTGCCCTTTTGGCGTTTGATTCCTCCAGTGCGATGATCCTATCTAGGATAGGATCAGCGTATACTGGAGGTGTCACAGACATCCCTCGTGAGATCGGTTTGGGAGAGATAATGGTGGATGGTGGGGTTGTGGTTGTTATGGGTGGTGAGGTGGTTGGCAGGGGTAGGGTGATGGCTTGAGTGAGGATTTGTGAGGCTATAGTGGTGAGTGGTGTTGGTTGTGTGGTAGTTGGTGTGATGGTTTGGGTAGGTGAAATAAGGACGGTTTTGCTCCATATGCTTGTAGTTTGAATTAGGGAGCTGAAAACTGAGGAAGTGAATATGGATGATGTTGGCTGTGAAGGTGGTGTTGAGGCTTGGGTAGGTTCAGGGTGAGGTTGTTGTTGAGGTGGTGAGTGTGGTGAGGAAGGTATTTGGGGTAGGAAAGTTGGAACTGGTTGGTCTGTAGGTGAGGGTTCAGGTGAGGAATCTGGTGAGTCATGGAGTAGGGTTTTGGTTTTCTTGGCTTTGGATTTCTTTCTGGTTTTAGTTGGTTTGAGGGCAGGGATTTGTATTTTGGTCACATCTAAGGATTTGAGGGCTTTATCTAGGGCTTCTTTGGTAATTTTTGGTTGGTCTGTGGGCTTGTCTTGTGAGGGAGACGTGACATGAGACTTGGTTGACTTCTGGGAGTCTCCATGTCTCCTCAAACGCTTTAGGGGCGGCTGGTCTTCTTCCTCCTCCTCAAGCTCTATTGTTTTGCCCTTTTCTGCTATCTTTCTCTTCAAATCGTGTTTGGCCTTTGTTCTATCTTCGGCCGGCTCATCGGACGAATCTTGACCTCCTTCAGCTACCGGTTCTGCATCACCTTCTCCTTCTTCAGATGCCTCATCCCCAGCAGGCTCTGTGTCTTCAAACAATCCAAACTTGGACCCAGGTCGTGGTCCAGTGTATTGATAACCTCTGCCCTTGGTGCTCACAGCACGCCAAATACTGACATCTTGATCTCGTGAACGTGAAATGGCTCGGGGTGTGACTTCTTATCTTTTGCCTTCTTGTCTCTCGACCGTTGAATGTCTGGGATCATATCATCCAATAATAACTGCACAAATCTTGGGTACATCAACCATGTGGCCCTACTCTTGATATTTGCGAGCATGCACAAGAATATACGTCGTGAGTAATTAAACTTCTCTTTGTTGGTCAGTGCGTACATGACTCGAACCCAATCTGTGCTCATGCTGTCAAAACCGCCTCGAATATCTGTGAAGCAGTGTGTAATGATGTGTAAGAGGAATCTCCAATACGGTGACAGATGGCTCTTCTCTAAACTTTTCCATTCCGTATCATACCCCATTTGGGTAACAAATTCTTCCAACATCTTCTTATTTCCTCTCTCATATTTGTCGTCGATCTTTAGCACCCTTCTAATATCCTCTTCTGTGATAGTTAATTCTTGTCTGGCAACTGTCGTGGTGAAGGACATAGAATCATCAGCAATTTTGGCGAATGCCTAGAAATCTAAGATCCACTTGTAGTAGATTGCTGGATCTGCGGTGATGGCATATGAAAGGGGCGATTGCCTGAGCCCCTTGACCATAGGAGTAAAAACCTTGTTACTCTTTGCTTTAGGCAACGCTAGAGTACAAAAGTTGTTATGACCCTGAAATGTAAAAATAAAAGATCATGAGAATCATCATTAAGTCAGACCAAGACAAACTAGATATTTACATGGATATTAATAATTTATACATTAGATAAGTTAGATTTAGCATTATGTACATTCTAGATATAATAAATTAATAAGTTAAGTTTAGCCAAATTACAAGTTAATAGGAACAAAAGATACAAAGATCAAGTTCAGATCAGTCAACAATTTCAAATAGTGTGTTTGAGATAACAGATCAGTTGCATTGGGTTTGAATTTCTGAAAAATTTTCTAAGTACGAGTTTTTCGCATGAGAAAGAGTTTCGCTTCGCATGGATAAGCGAAGCGAAACAGAAAGTGTTTTCGCTTCGCATGGTCAAGCGAAGCGAAACAGAGAAGTGTTTCGCTTCGCATGGTCAAGCGAAGCGAAAGACCCTTCAAGCGAAAAACCTGTACTTAGTCCCTTTTAGCCACTTCTCACTTTACTCAAGATCGCCTTAAAGCGAATTGTGTTTCTGGAGGGTTTGAACTTGAAGCCCTTATGATTTCTAGGTCAATTTGTCCTATGAACCGATGAACAAAAACTTAAATCTACAAACTTTGTACAAATAACCCTAACACTAATAAATAATGATGATACTCAAGTTTTACAAGTCCAAAACAGATTAATCTTTAACAGATGAACCAATTGCATATGAAGATCAATTATGAATTGATCCGACGTCTCATTTGAACCGTCGTCTCAATCCATAAGAACCCAGAAAATATGAAGATGAATGATTTATGAAGTTTTGATGTTATACCGAAGGTGGATACACTGGATTCAACGGCATAATTGTAATATTGGGGACCGGATGCTTTGAAGATTTGAAGAAAAATCTGGGTTTGTGTTTGAAGATTAGAGAGAGAAGAGTGAAAAGTTAAAATATTTTGGTGAATAGTAAAAGAGATTTTAGGTTTCCCTTATATATAGGGTCAACCTATCTCGCGATAAGGTCAAAACATCGTGAGTATTCACCGAAATGCCCTCTCAGTCCTTGATTGTTAACAATATTTGCATTTTCAAACCCGAAAAACATTTACCCACTGAATCCAAGCACTAAATTGTTTATAAAATTTTCTTTTGTTGGTCCATAACTGTTATCATTTGCACGATCGATCTCTTTTGTCAAAACACAACATAATAAAAGTAAAAAAAAATTTTAAAAAATAAAATTTAAAACTAAACAAAAAAAAATTAAAACAAAAATAATAATAATATTAAATTAATTTACATAGTACTTTCTTTGATTAATTTTCAAAAAATGATCGCGATATGGAATCATATTAATTTGCAAAGCTCTATATCGCGTTTCTATTATGAAGTTATTGTGACACAAGTTCATCATTGACTGTAGATATTGTCCTTCTTTTCAACTTGACAAGTGTTTTGATGCCAAAAGTGATACAATTTAGGTACAATTTGGCACGGTGGTTATGTGGTCCCCACTCAATCGGACATGTTACTGATTCTGTCATATCTCAGGCCTTCTTTGTGTTAACAAATCACCTCAACTTGACTTAAACCTTTCTTAGTTGATCATAGTACACTTATTAACAGACTGACTTACTGTACACAGTACACAATACATATGACACTTTGTGCTTTGCACACTTGACTCAATCTAGAGGGATTAAAATAAAGCAGAAGTTCAGGCCATAACAATCAGGTCGGATAATACCATATTATCGCGCAGAGAAAGTTTAAGGCTTGAACAAAAGAAAGAAAATAAAACAAAGCAGAAGATTCAGGGCCTTAACAATCAGGTCGGATAATACCATATTATCGCGCAGAGAATATCCAAGGCTTGAATCAAAATAAATGAAGAAATAAAGCAGAAGTTAAAATTCCTAGAACTGACTCTTTTTTTTAATTTTTCTTTTTCTTGCTTTTCTTGACGCTTTATTTGACTCTTTTTCTTGACTCAATGAAAATTAAAAATGACACTGATTTTCCATAAGACGACTGTGATCAGGTAAAGAGAGGCTTGGGTATGACATGTGTAGTTACATTTTTGCCTTCATAAATATGGCTACACGGAATCATGCAACCGCTTTGTACTTGTATATCCACTAGCACCTGCAAGAATTTAAGTTTATATCACTTGACACTTACTTGTTTGTCAAGCCTACCTACACATCAATTAATGTCCTTGGAGCCTTTTGTTCTTTTCTTGTAACGCGCTAGAGTTATTACGAACCAATGTACTATCATTTTCCATATAGTCGGATCAAATTCTCAAAAATTTGAAAATTTTAATTTTCCGACTCCCTCTAAGCAGGAGCTCCCTCTAAACGGGACAATTCTTTTTGAATTTTCTTTAAATTAAAAAATTAACATCTTTTTGTTAAGTCAAATGACTTGGTTTTGTTTTACTGAAAGTAAATATAAAATCATTTTGGTGAGTTAGAGTTAGAGTTAGAGTTAGAGTTAATTGTAGGCAATTCTTGGTTGCTTAGGCAATTGTAGGTCCCAAGTCGGGTGGATCAAACAACGTCTTTGGATCAATCTAACTTAGTGCTAGCGGAAATCACACTAAGCAACCAAGAGGTCTCGGATCTTGAGTTTATTTTCAGTCACGGATAGTAGAAGTTAGAGAGAGAAAGTAATAGAGATCTTGTAAAAGGTTTTCTTATGTATATCAAACTTCAACAACCTTGCTTCTCATGGCATGCTCCCTATTTATAGGGAAGCATGCATGAGAAGTATGATATGTCAAATGCCCAATGGGCTTCTTTACAATGGACCGTGGCCCAAAAATATACAAAATGACCCGTAGGCCCAAACATATAACTTAAACAATACAAAAGACTAAATATATAAAATGGGACTAACATTAGCCATATTCACTTGACTAGCAGAGTTAAAAAAATTGTTTGTTTCAGATCCTCTCATATTTTTATTTTGATTATATTTGTAAAAATCAGAATTCCAAGAAGGGTTTTTTTGGCAAATTGCAAATACTTTGTGTATTTTGGTCAATATGAGAGTTAATAGAAACATCAAGGGAGTTATTTGTTATGTTTAAAAATATAGGGTTCAAGTATTTATTTAGAGCATAAAAGTAAAGGATTTGAAGGTAGTTCCTCAAACCCTTTACCTCCATTGAAGATCTATGTAGCGACACCTTCTCTGCCAGAGCCACCATGACTTTCTCCATTGCCATCGCTACAGGTGGCTTCTAGGTTGCCTACGGCTGTCTTTCCCTCATCTTTTTTGTCCTTTTTGTGGCCGATTTGTTCTGACCGGCGCCGACGATTCGATTGAAACCCTATTCCTTCCGTCTCATTTGCTTTGACATATAAATCGAAAGTTTGAAGCTTATCTTTCCCACTACCATAAGTGACCGCGAGTGCGTCCCATATCGATTTTGCTGTGTAAAACCCAGCGAGATTGTTTGCAAGAGCCGGTTCGATATTTTGAATAAGCCATGAGAGTACGATTAATCGTTTTGTTCCCATCGCTCATATATGTCCCTACCTGGTTCGGGCGGGGCTGGGATTCCAGATAAGTGATTCAGAAGCGTTTTTGATTTACCTCCAATGGCAACTTGAATCAAGGGATAATTTCGGCTACTCAGTTTTAAACTCATGTTGAGGCTATTTGAGAGGTTTGGTTTTGAATTTTGATTTTGGGATTGGAAACCATTTCTAAGGAGGTTTGCAAGCTGATTTGTGAAATCTTCATGACTTGTTTTTTCCGGGTTACCATCTTCAGGCATGGTGACCGATAAGAAAAAGAAGAAAGATTAAGGGTAAATGACGAGCAATATCAAGCAACACTGCTCTGATACCATAACTTATGAATTATCGGATTTACTTTTAAAATCTAAACCCAAGATTAATCATATCCAAACCGCAAATGGAGGAGTAGTTCCTGTCAAAAGGGGAGGAACTATTGAAATCTCCCCGATTAAATAGAAATCAGAACTGTTTATTGATTGTATTTTTGTTGTGCTTTTACAAAGAAGAAAATTACAATAAATAGAAAAAGACATCAAACTAAAAATGGTAAATATAATAATAAAAAAGGATGTCAATCCTTTGATTGATCTGTTGCAACGGCTACGGCAGCGACTGCGACGGCTGCCACCATGCCCCCGCCACCGGCAACGACGGCCGGCCCATCAGGTAAGCATGGGAGTACTCGCCAATCTTTGCCACCTTCCCATCTGCCTGACCTTTTGGATGGGTTTCCTTTGGGTTCAGGTGATGGGTTCGGCGGCTATCGGCCTGTTATAGACCCTACAGGTGCGTAGGGTTCCTTTGGCCCTTTTTCACTTTTATTTTTTATCATCTTTTCCTATCTGCTTTTTTGTTTTTGCAGTGTCGGATTCCAATGAAGTGTATGTTCCGCGATGGAACATACGCCGAGGAACAACCCTTCGTACCCCTGTGGAGTGCGTGGAATGGGCTCGCCACGCTGCTCCCCATGGTGCGTTGGGGGAAGCCATGGCTAGCTACCAGAAGGGTAGGCTAACCAATGAGCTTTGGGTTCTCCAGGCCCGGATGCGGCCACGCGTCGAGCTGCTTTGTCGTGAAAACGACAAGTTAAAAGCAGCTCGCGCCAAAGACGTATCTCAAGCGCGGGCTCTTCGGGAGGAGAACCAAAAGTTGGCCGCAGCTGCTGCGGAGAAGGAGAAGGCCTTCCAGGCCCTCGAGGTTGAGGTTCAAGCGCGACTCGAGGCCCGCTCCAAGGCTGCCCAAGCTGTTAACGAACAGCTTCGGCTGGCTAATGAGACTGCGAGGAACGCAACCGAGAGGGCCACCAAGGCTGAAGCCGTTGCTGAGCCTTTACGCGTGGAGAACGAGGAGCTCAAGGCCAAATTGGAGGCTCTCCAACGTGCTCATGATGCCTTGGCGATGGAGGATGCCAAGAATCTTCAAGAAATCCTGGATCAGAGGGGCGTGCTTGATCACACCGAGCGGAAGCTTAAGGGCGTTGAAGAGGCTGCTGCAAAGGAAGTGCTACTTGCCAACCTTAACAAAAGCGCAGCCGAACGCGCCTGCACCCTAGCTCAAGCCGCCCTCCAAGAAGCTCTGGTTGCCAAGGAATGGCTTCTTCGAGAGGCGTTGCCTCAGGTATGTTTAGCTTTACGTCTTCACGCTTTCCTTTGTACATAGAAAAGGTGTTTGACACTTGTATATTTTCTTTGTAGGTTGTGCATCAGGTCTTCTCAGAGACTACTTACGATGATGCCATGAGCGCAGCCCTCAACGCTTCTCACGAGGATGGGGAACGGGCCGGCTTCCTGCTTGGTCTAGGGTTCGTTGAGAAAGGCTTCCCGCCTTCCAACTTCCCTTTGTACAATGTTGATACTGAAGCCATATACGACCAAGCAGTAAATCAATACGCCGCCTTCCCGCATCCAGTGGTGGAGAAGGTGAACCAAGTAGCTGCTGCTGATGATGGGCTAGCTATCCTCAAAGCTTTCCTTGAACTGCCACGCTCTACCGATGGGGCTGGTCCAAGTGGAAGTGGCCCTGAAGCCTGATCCTGAAGATCCCTTCCCACTGCTAGGATAGTTTTAGCTTGTATAGATTTATTTTCTTCTTTTCGTAGGCGGGTAGTTACCCGGCCATTCTTGTAATAATTCACTTGTGAAATATTAATCTTTTTGCGTATAAGATTGTTATTTCCTTCTTTGGGTTTCTTGCTTTATAAACTTATGACTTGCATACTTAGTTTAAATTAGCAATTTTCCAAGTGTAGAATAAGTTAACCTGTTGAACGTGGTTGATAATAGGTGTGAAGTTTTGCTTCCTCTTTCGTGATTGTGCGGGTAGAACCGTCACTTGCACTTAGTAGGATGGCGAAACTTTACCCTTATCTGACCTGCGTGTAGGTTTTCCTCATCTTTTGAGGATAAGTTAACCTTTGAACGTGGTTGATAATAGGTGTGAAGTTTTGCTTCCTCTTTCGTGATTGTGCGGGTAGAACCGTCACTTGCATTTAGTAGGATGGCGAAACTTTACCTTTATCTGACCTGCGTGTAGGTTTTCCTCATCTTTTGAGGATAAGTTAACCTTTGAACGTGGTTGATAATAGGTGTGAAGTTTTGCTTCCTCTTTCGTGATTGTGCGGGTGGAACCGTCACTTGCACTTAGTAGGATGGCAAAACTTTACCCTTATCTGACCTGCGTGTAGGTTTTCCTCATCCTTTTGAGAATTTTGTTTTGAACCGTTCGACGCGCGGTTGTCAATAGGTTAGTGTTCAGTTTCCTTTCATGATTCATGCGGATAGACCGGCACTTTCATTTAATGGAATAATTGAACTCTTCCCCTTTAACTGACATGCGTGAAGGTTTTTTCCTGTTATTGGGTTTGTGCGGGTAGGACCGCCTTCCCACGCAATGACTTCACGTAATGTGAATGCCGTCACCAGTGTTGTATAGTTTAACCATTCGACGTGCGGTTGTTGATAGGTTATTGTTCAGTTTCCTCATTATGATTCGTGCGGATAGACCGGCACTTTCATTTTTGGGTGCTGAACCTTTCCCCTTCAACTGACCTGCGTGAAGGTTTTTTCACATTATTGGGTTTGTGCGGGTAGAACCGCCTTCCCACGCAACGACTTCGCATAATGTGAATATCGTCATATTAGTGCAGAAAAGTAAAATCATCAGCTTCGATGTTCTAAAGAGAATCATTTCCATTAGAAGTGGCTCTTGGCCTTCTTTACAAATTGGAATTGATTTACATGCAAACTGTGTAAATGAGCTCCCTTCCATGTTGTTGGGATGGGAGTGCCATCGAGCCGATACGCACCTGGTTCGGGATCTCGTTCTTTACGCAGCATGTAGTCTCGATATTGAAGCTGGAATTTTTATTCGTGTTTTCCCCAGCTAGGGTTCTACACGCACCCGCCTGCTCAGCCTTTATTGCGCCACGAGGTGCGCGAGCGTCCCATCTCTGACAAATGCTTCAACCATGTCTTTTACGTCTATGCATTCTTCAGTGTTGTGGCCTTTTGTCTTGTGAAAGTCACAGTATTTGCTCCGATCAGCATCGTGACGATGTCGGATTATTGGAGGCTTTGGCCACGGGAGCTCTTCAGTGGCGAATATCTCAGTGACGCTTTTGGTGAGTGGCGTCCATCTGGAGTTTCGGTGCGGCTGTACATTATTCCTTCCGCCCAATCGATGTTGCAAGCCGGATGAGGTGTCAAAGTTTACCCTTGACTGCCAAATGCCTAGCTTCCGCTTTTTATTTAATCGGGCGGTGAGGACATTGTCTTCTCTCGTCTTCCTTGTGTAGAGGTTTGTGCTCTGTGGGAGATCTCTACCCAGTTGCTTCTCCGTTTCCGCATAGCGTTTTGCTGCTGTCATGATGGCATCCCATGTGGATGGCATACCATCTTTACCCGTTAGGGTGCGGATGAGCTCTGGGTCATGCGCGCCCTGGATGAAGGCTGCGCGAACAAGATCTTCGCTGATATTGCCCAAACTTAGCTTCTTTGAGTTGAAGCGAGTGATGAAGTTTGGCAGAGATTCATCTTCTTCTCGTATGCATTTGAGGATTGTCCATTGCTCCTCGGTATACTTCCGTTGCTGGCTGAAGTGTTGGCTAAACTTCTGCTGGAAGTCTGCCCAGTCGTAGATGTGGTTGACCGGTAGACGATCAAACCAAGCTCTAGCAGCCCCAACAAGCGTCATTTGGAACATGTAGCACCACGTGGGTTCCGTCCAATTGCTGACGGTTGCCCCTGCTATGAACCTGTTCAAATGATCGTCTGGATCAGATATACCGTCATATGTGCCTATGTTAGGCATTTGTTTGGCACTCCTTGGGGCGATTGCTTCCGCAATGTCCCTTGCAAATTTGGACGTTCCTGCATTTGCAACGTTTGGTCTGAACGTTTTGGAGAAGTCTCGTGGACTTCCACCTGTGCTTTTTGGTTTGAAGGCTTGTCCAAAATGCCTTTTCGGTTGGGATTCCATTTCCTTACGCTTCCCTTTTGCCCTATGGCGAGGGTTCGCGTAGGAGTCGGATTCCTCCGAGTCATCCTCCCAATATTCGAATTCGTCGGCCTGTTGTACGGAACGCAAGCGTTCGTTCAACTCGGCCTGGAATTCCTTTTGTCGTGCCTCCGCCCATGCCTTGACTTCATCGAGAGTTTGGCGGGGGAGTCTTCGTTTCTCAACCTGGGTATTAGTGGATCCCAGTAGGCGATCATTTACTGCACTTGCCCCAGCATGAGTAACTGGGGTAGTGTTCGTAAAATTTACTTCACTTGTCCCGGCTTGGGTAACCGGGGTAGTGTTTGTAAAAACTGTGTTACCGGTATTCCCCCCAGTAGCTGGGGTCGTGGTTACCGGAATTTCTCTAACCATCTTTGTAGAAGTTTGAAAAAACTGGAGAAAAATGTAGTTCTAGCTTTATGCACGGATGGCGCCAATGAAGAAACACTAACCGGACCCCGGACAGATTACTGGTAACCTGGGGGTTAGATAGATGTTTCCCACGAGGGGTTAGACCCTGAGAAGATGGTTCTTCTGATAACCTGCAAAACAGACACCGTGAGCTCGTCACTGAG
This sequence comes from Bidens hawaiensis, assembly GCF_021521415.1. Taxonomy (NCBI): domain Eukaryota; kingdom Viridiplantae; phylum Streptophyta; class Magnoliopsida; order Asterales; family Asteraceae; genus Bidens; species Bidens hawaiensis. Next base: position 132,536 of record NW_027494835.1, read on the forward strand.
AAGGGGGGGGGGGGGTTCCTCCTTGTGACCACCCTCCGGCGTGAGAATCAGACTAGATTGCTCTTTAAATATAAAAGTATATTAAGAGATTGCTAGAGCAGATATCAGGTATAATATGATGATAATGTGATAAGATATGATAAGATGAGATGGTCATACCATTTGTGGTATTTATAGCCGAAGGTAGGTTTCCAAGGAGGTATGGCCGGCTGCAACAGTGTTCCTGTTCCACCAACAGTAGCCTACGCACGTGCCCTGCTGGTAGTTGGTGGGTAGGTAGCGGCTGACAGCGACCAGGCCTGCTGTATACTATTCCTTTTCCACCAACTGTCAGCTACGCACGTGGTATGACAAGAGTTGGTGAGTAGGCAGCTGCTAATAGTGACATACAGTGTAGGAGCATGCTGCTTGCCATACTGTTGTCTATAAGCTGTCGTATCTTTAGTCAGATCTTTTTCCCATACCTCGTCAGGTACAGTACAGAAGATCTTCCTGTATCGTACGGACTGGCTTATTTGGGCGGGAGTATTCCCCCTCCCGCCCTTGTGCGGGATTGTTCCCGGCTTCGCTCATTCCTTCAGGTGACACTGAACGATTGAGAGCTAAGTGCCTTGTGCGTGTAGCCTTGCTGCGCGGGTGGCCTTCCCTAATGGCTTGTATCCAAGGCTGCGGGGACAGGCGGAGTCCTTCACCATTGGGAGGCATTTCCTGCGGGACCAGCTTGCGTACTGCGCGTAAGGACGTCACGTCTCTGAGCATGGTTGGTCCTGCGGATCCAGTTGGTTTCTGCGCAGACGTCCCTGTTTAAGGTGAGTCTTGCGGGTCCAACTGGGCTCTGCTGGGACCTACCTCTTCACCACCTAAGCTGGTAATCCAGCAAACACAAACAAGGACAAGAGCTACTACAATTTTGATAGCAGAACTATGGCAAAAAGACCCTAGACTACAAGTTATCCCAATTCCAAGTCCCTAACCCAATCGACTTCTAATAAGAGCCCACCATACCTACAAGTAACCATTTTTCTTCAGTAGGGTTAAAAGATACATCACATCCCATAGCATTAAAAGATATAGCTCACATCATACCTGCAAGTTACATGTTATAAATACAAAGTAAAACATGATTACCATGGTCACACATATATATAAACAACAATAGACAGATAGGACAAACTAAATTCAAATATCACATGAATACAAAACAAAACACTGACATGAATGTTGAAACTCAATGAAACCAATTTAAAAGGTTTATCTTTACATCCACACCATAGTACAATCAATATACATCAACAAAACATAATCTTATTATTAGCTATATAAGTACATTATCTATTAATGAACTAATTTGACTAGCCTATGACTTCAGACCAGACATGGTCTCACTCTTGACATAAACTGACTTGGACTAACATTGCAAATCAATATAAAAGTTCATATATGTTCATAGTAATTTCATGATAAGCAACACAACATACATATGTAAGCCACAACTTCAAATTTAAAACCGAAAACGACACTAATGTAGAAACTAAACAGTAACTAAAACTATAAAATACATAGTCTAATCATCGAACTTTGAAATTTTAATTTTTGTTACCATTCAGTTAGTAAAAAGGATGAAAAGACCATTTTCAGTTGATTTTTGTTACCATTAATCAAATAATCCTCGCTTAAATATTTTCCTCCAAATTATGTATAACAAAATTCATTTAAAAATCAAAATGTTTTTTTATTTTTTTTCAGAATCACAAAACCCAGATCTAATTTAACAAAGTATCAATGATTCTTCAAATCCCCCCTTTCAATTTTACAAAGTCCATCAAATCCTCAAAACTTAACAACTTTCACCTCTTTTCCCCAATATTTTGAGGGTTTTCAACAATAATCAAGAAGCAGTTACCTTCATCGAGAGGAGGACGAGCCAAGAGGGAAACCTAGAAATTGCAGGTTGAAAGAGAGAAAGGTCTGGTAGCAGCTGCGAGGTGTACAGCGGTGGGCGGTGCTGCAGTTGTTACTCCGGCCTACGGTTATTGCAGGTGGCCGATGAGGGAGGGAGGGAGGTTCTGGTGGTTGCTTCGACCGTGAGAAAAGGTGTGAAAAGAGTGGGACATACTCCCGCTTGTGAATTGATGTGAGAAAAGAAGCATGGCCTTACGATCAAACGAACCCTAGCCGTCTGATTAAATTTGACGCGGATTAAGGTTTTAGTGGCGACATTTTTGGTGTCGCCGCTAAAGAGACTTTTTCTTGTAGTATTAGGCATTCATGTTTAAAATGTCGAGTACATAACACTTGAAGATTTCACGTAGCTCTTAATCTGATAGACCAGTTCGCCATTCTTACTTCCCACACACCACTGAGCATTACCCTCACCACATCCAAAGATTCCTTGAGTTGAACTCCCACAGCTATAATGCTCACATTTATGTTCTCTAACTTTCTCCTTTTCATTCTACTTTGTTGAATATAACTTTTTATTCATGTCTACCTCCTTGGTTGGCTCCTTGATGCATTCTTTGTAGACTTTTAATCTACCAATGGTTTCTTGAAATGGCATAGTATTAAGATCAACAAATTGTTTGATTACAATAACAATTTAAATGTAATGGAATAGACCCTAGGAGTTTCCAGACTAATCTTTTTTATCACTTGTTGATTCGAGGTTGTTGGCTTGGGACACCAGTTAACTAATTTTGCATATGAAGTCATCAGGGGAGCCAAAATCTTTAATATTCAAAGATTCAAAGAATTTGATCTGAAATAAGTAGTTGCAGTTTATCCTATTTAATCTTGTCAGCATTCACAAATCTGGTCTACAAGTCTCCCCAAATATCTTTGACATTTGTTCGATGAGTTACATGAAGAACAAGCTCTTCGGTCATAGCTTAAAAGAGATATATGATACCCAGTGTATTTTTCTTATCATAGACTTCTCTAGCCGATTCAAGTGATCCGAGATCCCATAAACATTGAAGATTATATCTACAACCCATGTTGGTTATCTTCTGGCCTTGTTTTGTTTGAATTCACCCTTCTTGTTCCATTCAGGACATTCCCTTTTGAAATGTTTATCTAAATTAGACAGAATACAGACATTGTCCTTTATGTTTGTACACAATTTCACTCTTTGTCGTTTATCTTCAAAATTGAGTAGATTTGTAATTTAAATTTTCAAAATTCTACACCGTTTGTCCTTTGGTCCTAACTCGGTTATTTTTTCTTGTTAAGTTAGATTATGTGCCTTGCACGCACATGAGGGCAAATTGCTCATGTTACATATCTAATTTAAAATATTTTAAGAAATAAGAAAAACAAATTAATAAACTTAATATAATATTATATATATCTTTCTACCACCACCACCACCATCCACTTCCACCAACCCACCACCACTACAATCACCTACGCAAGGTGTACTCAACCCCCACTTTTTTCCCCAAATTCAAACCCAAAACACATACATAAGCCTAATATCTATGTTCTTCAATTGCTTCAATCCCAATCAATGTCTTATTCCACTTCCTCAATGTCAACTCCAATTTGGAGTAATTCCATAAATCAGTTCTCAATTTCTAAAAGAAAAAAATGTGTTTTCCCCATATTCGACGAAAATTTCCTGCCCTAAAAAACCATGTCTTCAAATTTTTCAAATTCAGTTGTTTCAACGAATCAACACCTTGGATTCTTCAAATTCCATAACAGATATCCTCGATGACAATTGAACTTCCGGTGACGTCTCCGACGGGACTCCAACAAAATCGGTGGTTGCAGAGGCGGAGGTTCAGCCTGTGACGGTGGCTGTAAGGTTTCGATTCGGAGATGGGGAGGTTGATGGTGTGGTGGTGAACAACGGTGAAGAAGATGATGGCTTGATCCTCATCATCTATTTCCACTTCAATATTTTCAAGATCAAGAATGGTCTTATTAAATTTATTAATGTGGTCCTCAATTGACTTACATAGGTCATTTGAAACGTATAGTATTTTCTGTAATAAATACAATTGGCTATAGACTTATTCATGTACAATAACTCGAGTTTTACCCAAACTCATGTAGCTATTAATTCTTTGGATACTTCTTGGAGAACTTGATCTCCAAGACTCAAATTTATGGTACTATGGGCCTTCTTGAGGATATCTTTCTTCTCTATGATGTTAGCTCTCCCAACAGAGCATTGGAGATGCCTTGATGAACCAACAACCCTCGCATCTTGACTCACCAAAGCCTGAAGTCGTTCTTCCCATCGAACTTTTTGATATTGAATTTAGCACCGGACCCATGGTTGTTTCTTCAAGAGGTTTATATAGATTCAGTCAAGATCAAGAGCCGAAGCTTTGATACCAATTGTTAAAAAAATGCGGAAATTATCAATTGAATCTATGAACAACTTGATTACGAAGAACAATCAAGAACGAAATCGTATTACCAATCAATGATTATCGTTTACAAGAATTGAATTGTACAAATTTGAAAGAAAAATTGGAAAGAATGAATTAACCCTATTTGAGAAAACCTCTAATTATATTGAAGCACTAATTTCAGATACTAACGATCATTAATAACAACTCTTTCAAATTAACACTAATGCCCCCGATCTTCTAAGCAGTCTTCATGTAGAGCCATAAACTTAAACCATCAATAACTTGACACTTTTGGCCCAAAGCTGCTGTTTCATGTAACTCATCCGTAGTTTCACAAAGTGTTGAGATAAATATGTTGATGGAAAATCAAAAATAGTTGTTGAATCTTGTAAAGAATCTTCAATAGAAAATTGATTTGTCTTCCTCAAATGGGAAATCCAAGACCAACAGCGCTTGAGTTAATCCTTCTAACTAATTTTCTTTATTTATGCAGAGAGCCTTCACATGCATTGAAAGCTTATGGTATGCAGATAGTGGAGGCTCCAGGCACATGACAGGGAACAGATCTCTTCTCTCTGATTTCTAGAAACACGGAGGGGGAGCTGTATCCTTTGGAAATGATGAAAAAGGAAGTGTTCTTGGCTCAGGTAAATAGAAGCATATAAGTTGACTTTTGATAATGTCAACTTAATAGATAAACTGAAATTTAAAGGATATGGTGCTTTCATCACTAAGAAAACATGCAAAATTGTCAACTCCAATTGTGCTATGCAAATTGAATAACTAATTGCAAAGAACACATTGTTAAATGCAAACAGGAGTGGCAATGTCTATGTTGTAAGCATGTATAAGGATAATAATATTCCTTTTTCAACATTTTTTGTTAGTAGAGCATCAATCAAAAAAACATACTTATGACACAAGAGACTAGGTCATGTTAATTTAAAAAACAATTAACAACCTAACCAAGAAACAACTGGTTAGAGGCCAATTACCTGTCAAAGAATTTGTCTGTGACAAAAGCTGTGTTTACTGTTTAAAAGGCAAACACCATAATGTCTCATATAAATCCATAGAAGAATCCAAAACTACTGCTTGTTTTAATCTCTTGCACATGGACCTTTATGGACCAGTTAGAAAGAATAGAATACTGAGTCTTGGAAAGAAAATGCATTGTCTTGTGATTGTAGATGATTATTAAAGATTAACTTGGACATTCTTATTGCACTAAAAGGATGAAACTGCAGTAAACATCAAGAACTTCATTGTACAAGTGGAGAAACAATTTGATCTACCAATCAAAATCCTAAAAAGTGACAATAGAACTGAATTCAAGAATGAAGTGCCGGATACCTTTTGTATCTTTAAAGGTATTATCAGGAATTCAGCATTCCAAGGCAGCCTTAGCGGAATGGAGTAGTGAAAAGGAAGAACAGGACATTAATTGAAGCTGCTAGATCCATGCTTACTGATTCAGGGCTACCGTTATATTTTTTGGCTGTAGCAGTAAACACTTCATGATATGTTTAAAACATAATTTTAATAAATCAAAGACATGAGAAAATAGCCTATAAAATTCTTTACAAAATTAAACCGTTAATCTCCTTTTTCAAAGCTTTTGGTTGCCCATGCGCTTTATATTGAACTTGAAAGATTTAATTTTAAAATTTGCAGCCAAAGTAGATTTTGGTTACTTTCTAGGCTATTCCTCAACTCCTAAAGCCTATAGAGTTTTTAAGTCTAGAACAAAGGCTATAGAAGAAACATTAAATGTTAAATTTAATGAAATGTCTAATTTAAAAATTTCTAATAATCCTGCTGATTCGTTTAAACTTGATGTTTTAAAGTTTGAACCCAAGAATTATGACACTACTGATGATAGTGTTCATTATGACAGGTTTTATCTCTTTGAAGAGCCAGATACAGAAAACAACAGTACTTTCATTCAAACTACTGATCATGTACAATCTGCCGATCAAGGAATTCAATGGTGTGTAACTATTGATGCTCAAACAACTGATAATCAAAATGAATCCACTTTTGAGGGTTCATCAGTTGTCTACTAAAACATTAATTTAACACCAATGCCTCCACCACTAACAACTGATACCGTATCAGCACTTTCACCAACCACTTCAACAAACACTATAAGGGACATTATACCTTGTGTGTTTCATCATGCACATCCTCAAGAACAAATAATAGGTGAAATACAATATAGTGTTCTCACTAGAAGTCAAAAAGTAAATGTTTGCTTCTTTGCTGGTTTTCTATCTCAACTAGAACCAACCAAGTATCAACTTGCTCTGAGAGAAAATAGTTGGGTTGAAGTCATGAAAGAGGAACTTATGCTATTCACCAAGATGCATGTCTGGGAAATGTGTCCAGCACCAGAAGGTGTCACACCTATTGGTACAAAATGGGTATTCTAGAACAAGACTGGTGAAAGAGGGATTATTATAAAAAGCAAGGCAAGGTTAGTAGCTCAAGGATATCTTCAAGAAAAAGGAATTGACTATGAAAAACCTTTAAACCGCAAGACTTGAAGCAATCCGGTTGATCCTTGCTTACGCATCCACTCACAACATCAAAGTTTTTCAGGTGGATGTCATAGGCGCCTTCCTCTATGGTGACATTCAAGAAGAAGTGTATGTTGCACAACCACCAAGGTTTGAAAATGCTTACAATCCAAACTATGTCTACAAGCTCAAGAAAGCACTACATGGACTCAAACAAGCTTCAAGAGCCTGATAGTGATTATACAGGGTGTCAAATAACAAGAAAATCAACATATGGAGGATGTTAATTCTTTGGAGATGCATTGGTATCTTGGCTGAGCAAGAAACAAACTACTGTTTCAAACTCAACTGCTGAAGTTGAGTATATTGCTGTTGCAAGTTGTACAACACAATTACTCTGGTTACAAAACCAACTACTAGAATATGGAATCACAACTTTAAAAACTCCATTGAAATTGGACAGTGAAGATACTTTGAACATCATCAAAAACCAGTTCAGCATTTAAAGACCAAACACATTGAGATCAGACATCACTTCATATGAGACTGCTATAAAAATGGTTTGATTTCTATGGAACATGTTTCATCTGAGAATCAATTGGCTAATGTGTTTACAAAATCACTTGATTCAGCAACTTTTCAAAAACTTATTTCTAGATTGGGAATGTTACACTTTGAATAATCATTTTTAAAATGTCAAAGTAGTTGTTTACAACTGATTTTTTATAATAAATCGAATCGAATAGGCCAAACGAATCGAATCGAATAGGCAAATGAATCGAATTGAGTTTAGCAAATGAATCGAATCGAGTTTAGCAAACGAATTTAATCAAATTTTTAAGTGAATCGAATCGAATTTTTAAACGAATCGAATCGAGTTTCTGTCAATCAAGTCGATTTCTTATGAATTCATTTCAAAAATGGTTTTTCATGACCTTTCTATTTTAATTATTTTCTTTCATCTCCCGTTTTACCCTGTTTAACGAGTTGCCACCTTAACACCCTTATATGCTAATTTTTTACACGGTCCGAACGCCACCCGTTCGTCCCAATTCATTCCAAACAACTTTATTATGTCTACGTTTTTCCTACATACTAAGGTCTGATTTACTTTCTTACTAAGTTTCAGGGCAAACTGACTTCGTTTACCTGTCCGTTTTACGAACCAAACACTACGTGTTTTATCCGAACTGAACCAACTAACCCATTTACTAACAAGTTCATTACTTTATCAATAATCATGACCCAATCTATCATCCTACCAAGTTTCATGCAAATCCGTACAAAAACGTAAGCCTTTTTAATAAAAACGTACCGGTGAGGTTTATCTTCGAATTCACTCGAATAGCCCAAACCATATCAAACGAACTCCGATTTAGGTGATTTAAGCGGCCACAAAACCATCTTGCCACGATCTACAAACCCATCAGCTCGCCGCAACGGGAAACCACAGCTACAGTAACCGGAAAACTCCATTTCTCACTGTTACGGTTTCCTTGATAAACACTGGACTTCACGACCTCTGATTGAAGATCTAATCAGTGGGAATCTTCGTTTATATGTCATGAACACTCGGTTAAAGTTTGAGACCGATCCGACTGTTAGATCTCCGGAAATCCTCGGATATTTGCGGGTTGCTCTCACAAAAACGGGATTTTGGTAAAGAAGGAGGTTAGGGGTGAAGATAATTATGAAATGAGATGGTGGTAACATTTATAGGAAGGGTTAGGTTTCATGTTTAAATTTTCATCTAATGGAACTTAGCCCCCTCATACTTTAGATAATTACATTTATCTTCTATAATTCAGTTTAACCTGATTTCTTTAAAATATCAACCGAAACTTAGGATGTTACAAACATGCTGTCAACTTGAGTGTTTAACCTATTTATAAAATCCAAAAAAGTCAATGTTATGAGGTTTAATATATGTGAATCCATTTAAGAGAAATCACATAACAAATAAATTCAGATAGGCAAAAACTCACGCAGGTATTTAATCAACCAGTTTGACCTTCTTCTGCTTTCGCTTCGTTGTCATCGTCAGACGGGTCGTCGTCATCGGATGGGTTGTCGGTGGCCATCAAACATCTCACGGCCATCAAACATCACACGATGGAACCCTTTCTCACATTGCTGAACCCTAGATGATGGCAGGGGTGGATAGGGTATCCAGCGACGGCTAGGGTTCCGCCGCTGAACAGTGGCGGCGGTAGCTCTGTGGCTGGATGGTTGCGGCTCCATGGCTGGATCTAGATGGTGGTGGCGGCGGCTACGTGGCCGGATGGTTGCGGCGGCCTATTGAAAACCTAAATCACCACCGAAAAATTTCCATTATCGGTGCTTCGATTCCGACAGGTGGCGAAGGGGTAAGAGCACTGTCAAAAGCCAACTGTGTTTAATGACACCATCTAGAAACACAACAATAATTGGGTTTTTACCCACATAATTTTCCTACACATGTAAATGTATGGGTTGTGGTTGATGATATCTTTTTTTGTAATATCTAACACTTAATATGTGTTGGCAATATGTTTTAGCCATACTTTGGCGTTGGTGGGAAAGTTTCCCCCAAAATTGGTAATACATTAAATATTTAACACTCACATATGTGGCAAATTTTTGTCATGTGTAGGTAAATTATCAACACATATGTTAAAATATAATATAAGTGTGGGTAATTGATTATATTTACTAACACATAGATTATGTAAATATTATGTAGATAAGTTAAGTAAATAAATTTTTACTTTATTTTTTGATAAAGTCATGGCAAAATGAATACCAACACATTCTTAAAAATGTAGAATATGTGTAGATAATGAATTCATATAAATTAAGTTTATTTTTTATCAAATAGATTTATTTTTTTTTGTCATATACATTTATTTGTTTGTTGTTTGACGTTAAGCTTATTAAAAATAGTTTCTTAGATAATCCTTGTTTTCATTTGTAGCATCCATCTTTTGTTAGAAAAATAAATAAAATAAAATTTTATTATCACATGTGTGTCGTTAGTTAATTTTATAAAGTAATAAAGGAAATTTCGTTAATTTTATGGTGTGTTATTGTTTGATTATGTTGTGTATGGTGACGAGTGACTCGTAAGGAAACTGTTAAGTGAGTTAAAAGATACAAATGTATTTGCTTAATCAACTTAATTTCATGGAATTAGTTGTTTATGGTTACTCATATGTTTGCAGTTAGGAGGAGGTAGAGGATGAAATTACGAGAACGTGGGCGAAAATGGCGAAGAAAACAGAGTTGAAACGAGAAAGATACGAAGAAAACAAGAAATTGAGATAGAGCTCCACCATGGTTCACGGTGTTGACCGTGGGCCACGGTCAAACAGGCACTAAAATCAACAGAATACACAGTACCGTGGCATTCTGGGCACCGTAATTGGACCGTGGTCCACGGTGTGGACCGTGGCCCACGGTCCGACATGTGACTGCTGAGTTTGGGCCACTTTTTAGGCCGTTTTTGGGTGTCTTTTCAACTATCTTTTAATTGGAACGACCCTAGGGTGACTTGAGGAGTCCAAGACATTGTTTTTGGTGATTCTAATCATTAGATTGAGTGTTTGATTCTTTTGATGAAGATAATTGAAGCTATGATGATCCATCAAACCATGATTGGCTAACTCCATTGGTGTTTCTCTTGGATGTAAGGTTATTTACAAAATACTTAATGTTAACTGTTCTTGAACATTGGATTGATTGTCTAATTGTTTATGTTAGTATGATTATGATGTTCATGTGATTGTTTGTAAATTGTCCATATCGTTTAAACCTAATTGCAATCTATACGTTCTTGGTGCCGTTGACAATTGAGATTTAGTGGAAGGAATTAGGGTTAAACATATTGATTGATTACCAAGTAACAACCTCGCGTTCTAGGAATCCAAGTACTTAGTTCTCGATTAATCACAAACAATTGCATTTACACAAAACCGAGATATTATGGTTTATCCATTGAACTTTAACAAAAGTGTTGCGTAATGACCCGAACTCCAAGAGGAATACTTGTTTAATTGATTGTTTACAACTTATTTGCTTAGTTATTTTAGTTCATAAAATCAAATCAAAATCAACTTGAAGAGTACTTTTTTCATTTACTTTTATATTAGTTTAATTGCTAAGCTACTTGATTAACACATATTCCACAAACTCTCTGTGTTCGACACCCACTTACTGCTATCTAATTAGTTGTATTTGGTTTATTTTTGACTGAGTCTTCGACCTCACGTCAAATTTTGGCGCTGTTGCTGGGGAGTAGTGCGCAACGTGTGTTTTTTTTGTAGTTTTTGTTTAATTGTTATTGTCAGTTTTACGCGAGTTATGTTAGTGTGTAGGTACTTACAGGTATATGCATACGAGAAGCTCTCGGTTTTCATCACCGTTAGATTTTAATCTTGAAATCGAGCGAACTTTTCATCAGAATCAGATTCTTCAAAGAGAGAATAAGATTATTGGGTCTCCAATCACACAAAGCCGTGTAACATCCAACTTTTGTTAAATAAATAACAGAAAGTTTTGTTAATAGCTGTGTGTCGTTAAATTAGTCGTGTGTTAAGTGTTGGAGAGTTGGGATTGGGAATGGGTGGTGGGCCCCATGAAACCCCCATAAATACCAACCACTTCCCCTCTCTTTCTCTTCTTTCCAAACACACAAACACATTCACACACTTAAGAAACACACACATACTTTCTCTCAAGACCCGAATCCAAATCAGGATTAAAGTAAGGAAGAATTTGGTGTTCAAGTGTCTTCAAATAACAAGAATCACGTCCAGATCCTCGAGTTGTCCGGATCCGAACCGAACCCGAAGCCAAAGGTGAGTTTTGGCCAACAAGGTTAAGTTTTGTGGTTGATTTCGACATGCAAATCGATATCTTAGTAGATCGGGTTGTAAGATGTAAGAAAAAATAAACTTGGTGAGTTATAACCTCACAGGTATGATATAGGACAAAAAGGTGATGTTCGGACCTCATAAAACATGGGTATACAAAGTTGGTACGACCCAAAACCCATAAAAAAGGGTAAAATCGAGTCCTAAGGATGAGTCACGGAGTAATTTGGCTTAAAATGGCAAAAGTAACGAAAAGAAGGTTATTTTCGCATAAGTCGACTTCGCATCGCACAGCCATGAGAAGCGTAATAAATATTTTGCATCGCATAGCCATGCGAAGCGAAAAAGGCTTCATGCGAAGCGAAATGGTTTCATGTGAAGCGAAAAAAGTTATGCGAAGCAAAAAAGGCTTCATGCGAAGCGAAAAAGTCATACGAAGCGAAATTCCATGAAATTAATTTTCTGATGCATTTTTGTTAAAGGACGTATTAACTAAAATAAAATTTTTCGCTTGAACCCTGCTAGGGGCTGCCGCCCCTAGACCCCGCTACCAGGGGCGCTGCCCCTGGACCCCCGTTAGTTGAGGGTTTCATAAACTTAGATGTAGGAAGTAGTGGTAATAGATAATTGACACGCGTAATGTATTGTACAGTTAGCGGTGCACAACTAAAGAAGGGCATTACCATTAACGGCGAGAGAAACCGACTCCAGGTGAGTTTCTAGCTCCTTTACCTGTTATGTTTTCGGGGCTGTGTGCATACTCCTATGTGATAGTTGTTAATACACCTACCTTAAGTGGTAAGTGTATGATATGTGTATGATATATGTATGACGAAGTATTGAATGTTATTATGGAATGTTTATACGAATGAATATGTGTATATATGTATATACATGACTAGAAGATATGTATAGTATGCATGTAAGAAAATGAATGTATGATAGAGTGAAGAGACAGGTATGGTTATTCGAGATAAAGGGACCAGACCCTAATAATATATGAGACAAAAGTGACCAGACCCTAATAATATCTGTGATGGTAGAGATAGAATAGCCTATGGAATACCATAGGGAACTATGAAAGAAAGTATGAGAGATCGAATGAATGCATGTATGTAAAGTATGTATGAAAGAAATGATAGTAAGTAAAGTATGAATACATACCCTCAGACACGTATGGGTAAGGTTGTGAATGTAGTGTTTGTAGAATGATTCACTAGAACTCACTCAGCATAGCTGACTTTTAGTATGCACGCAGGTAAATAGATTGAGGGAGCTGGCTTAAGGATGGCACGTGGCAGGGACTGGAAGACTGACATCTTGGAAAGGAATGTTATGAATTAATATGATATGTTTTAAGACAAGTTTACTTTTGTTAAGACAATATTCGATGATGTGTAATGTAATGCATGAAGTTTTAATGATTCCGTGAAAAGTTTTAATTAACTCTGATTTTAGAACTTTGTTTATGAGTAAATCCAACGCTAAAGTAGGGTTCCAGGATCGGGGCCTTACAAGCTGAATAACCAACACAACAATCATGACTTCAATTCAATCCGTACCACCAATGGCACCACCCATTAATTCAGAAAATCCACCCCTCGTATTCCTACCATCCACTGAACCCGTTACTACTACAATTTCTACAAGTGTACCCACTTCAATCATGTTTAGCTTTCAACCACTAGTTAACCTTCCACCCTTGACCAACTTCATGCCTATTCAAGGACAACCATCAAACTCCCCACAACCATCATCTTTCCAATCTCAACAAAATCCACTTTATAATCAGCCATATACATTACCGCAAGACCCACCCATAATCCATACTTCACCAGGTCTTAGGTCGGGCCCGCATTCGTTTGGTGGGCCATGTTATGGTGATAATAATGAAGGGTACAAAGAGTATGAAAAGGGATATTCGAGTGGAGTTGATGGGAATCAATTGAAGATTTAAGGGCAATTTAAGTATGTACCCGAACAACAACCCAAAAGAATTTGCAACAATGGGGTGGGCCTCAATTTAATCAAGAACAATTTCAACAACCCCAACCATTGCAGCAAATTCCTTAACAGCCCCAATATCAACAACCGCAATTTCAACAACATGTGCAATAAAGGCCTGTGTATAGGTTAAATGGGTCAACCGAGAGTACCATTGGGGTACCAAGAAGGCATGCAAGAGAGATGGTTAGGGGAATTGAAGCTCATTTTCGACCGGTCATCACCAATAACCCATCTCCGGTGGTTATTCCTCAAAATTAAAATGGAAGAACGTTTGAGGTTAGAACCAATGCGCTCCTAACTCTACCAAAGTATAAGGGTTTAGCAACGGAAGAACCTTATTTTCATTTGGAGGCTTACGAATCGATTTGCAACACAATCGGGGGGTCAAGGTTTCTCACTGGGTGAGGTTAAATTGGTCTTATTTCAATTTTCTTTAGAAGATAAGGCGAAGAGATGGTTCTACACATTGCCTTCCGCATCAATTTATACTTGGGCCGAGATGCAACAAAGATTTTTGGAAGAGTTTTACACGGCCCAAAGACAAATGATGCAAGACGAAGTTTGAGAAGCTTCCAACAAAAATCGGGTGAGATGTTTCATGAAGCATTTGAGCGGTTTAATATGACGCTTAAGAATTGTCCTCATCATGGTATTGCTCTTTGGGAATTGTTGAATGCTTTTCATTAGGGGTTGAATGCGGAAGATGAAAGGGATTTGATGTCAATCACAAATGGTACTTTCGGTACCAATTACAAACAAGATGATTCGGCATTTTAAATGCCGGTCACATCAAAGAGAAAGGCTCAAACTGCAAGAAGAGCAAGACCGGCAATTGGAAGACCGCAAGTTCATGCCGTAGAGGATGTGGGGGTACAAACTACTAATCAAAGAATTGATGTTTGTACCAATGAATTGATGTTTGTACCAATTGTAATGAGTTGGGTCATGGGGCTAATGTGTGTACGGTAGGGTAAGCACAAGTTGAAGAGGTAAATGCACTTCAAGGTCAAGGAGGTGGTAATTGAAATTATAACATGAACTCAAACACTTACCACCCCGGGCTGAGAAATCACCCCAATTTTCGTTATGGGAATCCGGCTACTCAATCCAATCCGAATTTCCAAGGGAATCAAGGAAATTATGTTCCACGCCAACAATACAACAATCAAGGCTTTCAAAGTCAATTTCAATAAACGGGAAGTGGTCAAAGTGGGTCTTCGAGTCAAAGTTCTTCAATTGGGAATGAAGTCATGGATATGCTTAGGAAGATGCAACAAGACATGCAAAGGAGAAATCAACTTGATGAATTGCGCATGCAAAAGGATGAAGTCCGTGACAAAGCCATTCAATCGTTGACCACTCAAAGGGTCAACTTGCAACCGATGTTGAGAATTTGAAGAAAAACAGCTCGAGCTTAAAGAAGTGGAACAACGTGCATATCAATGCGGTAAGTCTTTTACCTAAGTTTGGAATTTCTAGTGTTCAAGTTGATCCAACACCATGATATGTTGTAAAACACACTTATTTTCCACATCTTTTATCTACGTATTATATTATATTTTATGTGTTTTAACTCTTTTAGATAGGTTTTACATATTAATCTTTATCTTGTAGGCTATGGGTGAAAGATTGAAGAAACCGAGCTTTTCGAGGAGTTTACGAGCCTTTTACGCATATGATTTCAAGAAACAACTCAAAGCCTGGTCCATATGCATCATGGAGGCCCAAGTCTTACATTATATTATATTATAAAAAAAAATAAAAACCCTAAGTGGCAGGAAGGTTCCGATAGGACGGCAGCATGAAGAAAAAAAGAAGAAAAAAGTTTTATGGAGCTAGGGTTGGGACTTGTGGCGGCTAGGGAAGGAAGAAGGACACAAGCACAAGCCTCGGGGACATTTTTCATCAATCTACATCAGCCGGGAGCAGCCCATATTCACTCCATATCCTTTCTTTTACACATTGTTCATACACTTTGATATTCTTGCTTAATTGTCGAATTGTTTTGCAATTACTTGAGAGATTGAATTGTTTATGATTAGAATTTATTATTGGAAAATTGTTAAGATGATTGGTATGAGTTTTATGATGCGTTTAATGATTATTCATGGCTGTCCAAATATGATTAGAGGCTAAACTTGTTAGTTCTACCTAGGAATGATGATAATTGTTCATGTTTGATGAGTTTTATGGATTGTTTGATCGATAGACTTTAATTGTTATTGTAAAGTTTGATTTAGACATGAAATAGGTTGTGTTTAAGAGCTGGAAATTTGGTCATTCATTGCTTAAACCCCATGTGTCGGTTAATTAGTTTTGTGTTGATTGATCGGTGCATTGTTTGATTCTAGACTTTGTGTTTAGGGTTTGTTTGTGGTAGGTATAACTGTAGGGTTTTGTTGCGTGAATTTGAGGTTAAAGTACAGTGGTTAGGTACCTTCTTAGAGACCGAGAGGTGATAAGAAGTTAGGGTCGTCTCATTACCTTTGCATGCTAGAATAACGATTGCGCGAGAGCGAGTTCGTTTCTTGTCAGGTTTAGGTGTTTTGAGCGATTAGTTGATCTATTTTGGTTTAAGTTGAATTGTTCCTCTATCCCTGGTTGTGTAGTATTCATTTCCATTAGGGTTGAGTGTTGGTGAGACCGAGAGGTGAGTCAACATTAGAACACGTTAACAATTGTTTCCCGGTTTGGTCGTTTTAGTCGATTTTGAGTAGTTTAGGCTTGTTGAGTGAGACCGAGAGGTAATCCAGTGAGCCTGAGTGATCCTTAGTCGTGTCATCTTTAGGGACTGGTGTCTTGAAGTCTTGAAGTCACTCAATCCATTAGCTTGTTAGGCCTACAATTTGATTCAAACCTAGGTAGACTTTTTTCTCCATCCAGAGTTAACACAGTTAGTTTGTCGTTAAGTTTTCTATTTTAGGTAACTTTTGTCAGTCAGTCTAGTTAGTTCAGTTAAGTTAAAAGAATTCAAAAATCAATTAAATATTATTCTTAGGTAGGTCTTGTCTAGGGTTAGTGATCGTTAGCGTCTTACGTGTCCATGTGTTCGATACTCGGACTTCCTAGGTCTATACTACTTGCGATCAGTACACTTGCGGGTTGTGTGTGGTTTTAGGATTTTCATTTTATATTTAAAGCTTAGTTGTGAGGGTCATTGTTATAGGGTTATCCGATGCACATCATACCACAGTTTGTTGAGGGGTGGTGGAAGATATTAGTGATGAGATTGAAAATATGGGTAATCATGAAACAATTTTTCAAAATAAATCTGAATTACAACCGAATGAAATATCTTTTTATGAAAAGTGTTCTTGTGATAAATGTTTAAATGACAAATTAACCAAAATAAGGGATGAGAGGGTTGATAATAATATTATCTCGAGTAAACTTCAAGACCCAGGAATGCCCCTTTTATCAATCCAAATTGGTGAATTTAAAACTGATCGGGTACTGCTAGATCTTGGAGCTTGTGTTAGTATCATGCCCGGTAGTTTATATAATCAGTATGAGTTTGGTCTTCTACAAAAAGCAAACACCACCGTGGTTTTAGCGGATCAACCCCATACACTTCCCCGAGGCATGATATATAATGTGATGGTACATGTGGAGGATTTCTGTTACTCAATGTGATGGTACATGTTGACTTTTTAGTACTTGATTATGCTAAAAATGTAACTAATACGCAACCCACAGTCATATTGGGTAGACCCTTCCTCGCCACTTCACTTGCAGTAATTGATTGTGCTAAGGGGATACTGGGAATTAAATGTGGGAATCGTGATAAACAGCTATTATTATTTGAAAATACTACTGACCCTTTTGTTGACAAGGAAAGCCTGAAGGCGGATTTTTTTAACAAGTGTGTATCCATGAGCAAGGATCACATGAAAATGGAGTGTTTTGTGATTGACAGGTCAGTTGAGAAGAAAGAATTTGAGCATCAACAGAGTGAGAAGATGGCAGAAAAAGGTGGCCGACCAAGGAAGACGAAAGTGAGACATCCACCTAACCTAAATGATCCAGGGTGGAGGATGAGGATGTTCGGGCCCGATCCTGGTTTGTCGGAAGACTGGCAATAGTTGCTTGAAAAAGAGCGTGCTTATAACGAGAAGGCTGCACGGGAGTGGGCCAGTCACCCATCTTGAATGTCATAAAAGTTTCAAAAAGGTGGTAATTATACATTTTATATATTTTTATTTTTATTTTGCTTTTTATTTTCTTGTTTGTTTGTTATTAATGGTATTTTAAGTTACCATCTTAGCAAAAACCAAGTGTGGGGAAATTCTTATGGATTTCTTTTCGACACTATGATGGGGACAACACGTTTGTTTTTCATGAAAAGAGGTGATGTACCTTTTTTTTTATTTTCTCAAAACCATACATTGATGGCAATGCATCCCAAGTGTGGGGATGGGGAAATTTTTCGTTTTAAAAAAAAATTATAAAAATTAAAAAAAAAACAAGATTTTTGAAAGAAAATCGGAAAGTGGTAAGCTGGCGGGGTAAAGTTTTGGACCGTTTTCATGGTCACAATTCTCTTAAATTCAAGTTTGCTTAGTTGTTTTAAAAACGAGGTTGTGTAGTATTCTAGTTAAGGTTAGCATGCTTTCGGTACAATAACCTGCATAACATGTCCATATCCACTTGTGTTTTGGGAAAGTGAAGAGTGGTGATAGATTGGTTATTCTCCGTTAGAACTTGTGCGATCAATGCATTTCAAGACCTTAGCTTGGCATAAGTGCAAAAGTGATAGAGGCAATTAGGTTAAAGCCTCGTCTGGATGAGCGCGAGTGTGGGTTTTGGGGTCGGGCCTCATACATTACACATATGAGCGTGGGCAATGAGAGGGGCGGGGGGTTGGTTCCCTTAGAAAACTTTATTTGACCCATTCTTTTTATTTGATCAACCCCAATGTTATTTTGCAAGACGATCCGGCTTAGTAGGTATTTCTTTGTATTTGTAATTGTTATAGTACTAATCAATAAGAAGTATTAAGTATTATGTTTACTCAAAAAAAAGAAAAAAAAGAAAAAAATGAGAAAAAAAAGAAAAAAGAGAAAAAAGAAAGAAAAAGTTGGGATTCAATGTCCAAAGTAGTGTGTATCGAGTTTGTGATGCAAGTTAGTAATGCATATAGTCGTTTATTTTATTGTTTATTTAGTTTTGATGTAATAAGCTGGATCGGATCGTTTGAGCTACTTCCAATATTCCCATTCCATACCCTTACACCTAGCCCCGTTATAACCCATTTTAAGTCCTCTTGATTTGCATTTGTGTCAAAGCATATATAGGTGGATATTTGAGGGTGGTGCAAGCGTATGCGAGGAGAATTGGTATGATTGAAATATATGTGAACGATCACCGAAAAGAGGGTTAACGGGTGATGGTGTGTTATGTGTGGGTAAAAACCGAAAGCATGTTACGGTTGGTTAGAATTCTATGATTTAAATATAATATCAAGTAATACTAATGCAAACCTCTAATAACGAGGGAATAGGGTATGATTGGGGACCTTGACTGAGCCAGGTTTGTGGTTTGTTTGGTGGTTGAGTTTTGAAAGCAATTGTGCTTTGAAGTGTTCCTTGGGGGCAAGCAACGGTTAAGTGTGGGAATGTGATGAGTGACTCGTAGGGAAGCTGTTAAGCGAGTTAAAAGATACAAATGTATTTGCTTAACCAACTTAATTTCATGGAATTAGTTGATTATGGTTACTCATATGTTAGCAAGTAGGAGGAGGTAGAGGATGAAATTACGAGAACGTGGGCGAAAACGGCGAAGAAAACGGAGTTGAAACGAGAAAGATACGAAGAAAACAAAAAATTGAGATAGAGCTCCACCATGGTCCACTGTGTTGACCGTGGGCCACGGTCAAACAGGCACTAAAATCAACAGAATACACCGTACCTGTTGGTGCAAGATGTCAGTAGTTCAGTGTCAAGTGTCTGTAATCGTGTTAGTTAGATTTATGTTTTGTATGTAAGCGAAGTTGCTAACAAGTTTGCTGATATGGGCGAACTTGTTAGACAAGCGAAGTTAGGGACAACTTCGCCTGAACATGCCAGGCGAAGTTGTCGTGTCTATATAAGCTGTTTAGGTTACGGTTTATTTACAATAATTCCAGTTCATTCAGAGAACGAGTTAGAGAGAGTCTGTACTTGGTGATCTTTATATCACGTGTTTACGGTTGCAATATAACGTGTTTGTGTTTATTGTAACGTGTGTTAATCGTATCGTCTTCTACGCTCGTAACGTCTTACGTAGGGATTCCGCACCTACGTAGAACGCGATATCTCTTGTAGATCCGGCTGGGAACCTACAATTGGTATCAGAGCTTTTGCTCGTGATTGTGTGGTTCGAGATTATCACGCGGGTGTAGAAATCGTTCCGTTCGACCATTCGCGGGACGAGATAATCGAGTTTTTTTGTACTACTCACCTCCCACCTTCAAAAACGACCCATAACACCTTCACACACCTCGAAAAACCCAGAAATCTAATCTGCAGAAAGTTCGTGTTCATCAGGCGAAGTTGCCGTCACTGTTAGTAGGGTTTCAGCGAAGATATAAGGTTAAGCGAAGTTATCCACAACTTCGCCTACCTTCTCAAGTTCGCTTATCTCAAGCGAAGTTACCCACAACTTCGCCTACCTCGCAAGTTCGCTTACCTCAAGCGAAGTTATTCTCAACTTCGCCAAATCCTGCGAATTTAAGAAAGTGAGCGAAGTTACAAATTCACGCGAAGTTAAGTCTTAAGCGAAGTTATCCACAACTTCGCCTACAGTACTGTTCAAAATAAAATTTTTGTTTTTTCGGATTTCTTTGAGTTTTGTGAAAGATGTCTTCGATAAACATTACCGAACTGGTAAAGATGGAAGTAGAAGCGGGTTCAGCTACTAAGGCACCCAAGATGCTAAAAGGAACCGATTTTGTCGCTTGGAATGATCGGTTTGAGCAGTATGTCAAATACCAAGACGCTAAGATGTGGGTGTGCATCCAAGATGGATACATTCCACCAACTGCTGAGTATGAGGGTCGTGATCAGATCAAGAAATACAGCAAGATGGAAGAAGAAGAGAAGAAAATGTATGAGGCCGAAAGCAAAGCTCATGCAGCAATCACAATGGCTCTTCCACAAGAAATACTTCACACCTTCAGAAAGTATAAAACTGCTAGAGAGCTTTGGGAAGCACTTGAAAACCGGTTTGAGGGCAATGTGGGAATTCGTGCATCGAAGATTAAACTTCTAAAAACCCAATTCTCGGTCTTCAAGTATCTGAAGAATGAATCACTTGATGATATCATCACTAGATATTATCATCTGATGACTGAACTCAGCAATTATTCAATTGTTTACAAAGAAGATGAGATTGTTGAAAAGCTTCTTGATGCTCTCCCACCGAAATGGGAGATGTATACTGTGTTGATGAGAGAAGACAAAGACTTTGCTGACTATGACCTGGAGACAGCAGTTAATAAGCTAAGAACGTTTGAACTGAACATGGTACGAAAAGAGACACCTACCTATCAGGTTCAAGATCCGGGTATGTATGGTGCAAAGGTTAACTCAGGATCAAGTTCGAAAACTGAATCATCTGCTTATTACTCTAAGGGAGAGTCAGGCGCTAACTCAACACACGAAGGACATGTATCTCTCAACATGAACGGTGATGTGTGCTTTGTAGCTGGAGGATCAAATGCTTCTCAACCTCAAGCGACCAAGAGTAGTTTTTCCCCAAGTGTTTCAAACAACAACTACTTGAAGATGCCCATGGGTGTTAAATCTGCTGAACAGCAGTTTGCTCTCTATGCATCTTTTATTGCTTCATATGAGAATTACATTCAGGGTAAGATTGTTGATCCTGCAATTTTGGATGAAGACTATGATCAGATCGATGCTGATGATCTGGAAGAGATGGATCTACAGTGGCAGATGGCTATGATTGTGAGAAGGGTTAAGAGGTTCATGAAGAAGACTGGCAGGAAGTTTGTCGGTGAGAGGCCAGGGTTTGATAAGTCGAAGGTTCGCTGTTACAACTGTCAGCAGAATGGCCACTTTGCAAAAGAGTGCAAAAATGAACGTGTAGAACGCAGTCAAAACAGATCTACACAGCAGAGTGGTAGTGGTAATGATAATAGAGCCATGATTTCCAGACAGAACGGGGAGTACAACTGGAATCTGCATGTTGAAGAAGTATTCGAACAGGCCAATTTGGCAAACATCGAAACTGCAGATAGTGAGAAGGGAACTGGCGAAAATGAAGCTTACATGGCAGATGTGGCAGACCAGTTCTCTGAGGTAAGTACCGAACTCCCTTGTACTAAGTGTGAACATCTGTCTGAACAACTGACAACTATAACTGATCAGTTTGTTAGTTTGGATGCGCAATTTAAAACATTAAAAGAAGATCATCATTTCACTAAAGCTAGAGAAAATAGTTACAAAGTAAAAATTAAAGCTAGTGAGAAAGATATTAAAAGTCTTAAAGCAAAGCTTGCTAAAAAAATTCAAGTGATTGATCTTAGCTATGAAGTACTAGAAGAGAAACCAAACTAATAGCTGAAAGGGAAAAACAGATAGCTGATCACTAGGTGAAAGTGGTGGAACTTAACAGGAAACTTGAGCAATTCAGAAATTCCTCCGCTATACTTGATCACCTCGTTAGTGATCAAGGTTCCCCAAAAAGGGGAGGAATTGGTTATCATGAAGTTCCACCCCCTTTCAATCATAATTACACTTATGACCCTAGTAATCAGAAATCTGTTGATGTTGACTATGGTCAGACAGTTCCGGTTAAGGTAACGATTAAAGAACCAGAAGTTAGTAAAGGCGAAACAAGTAAGCCTGTTACTAGTGTTAAGATTTCTGCTCCGAGTCCCATCTCATCAACCTCGGACAAGTCATCTGAGTCGAGTGAGACAAAACAAGAGGAAGTGTTACCAAAAAGTGGAGAGAAAAATAAAACACCTAAAAAGAAATATCCACTAAACCCGTATGTCCCACCATATGTGAGACAAACGGGCAGTAATACAGCCTCAACATCTAAGACAACTTTTGATAAGAAAGTTGAACACAGGAGTTGTTTTAGATGTAATCAATTAGGACACATAATTGCTGATTGCCCTCTGAAGCAGAGATTCAGAGGTGTGAGGCCTTCAAGAACTGAGAATAGAACTAACAAAAATGGTAAAAATGAAAACCCATCAAAATTCAGAAATTGGACTAATCCAGGTTTTCAAAGAAATCGACCTCAGTTTTTCACTGCTAACAACCAAACCATAAGTAATAATTCTTTTAATTAACGAAAGTTTGGATGGCCTCATAGACAATCCACAAGAAGGTATCCTGTTAGGTCTCACAGAAATTATTATGATACTAACTTTGGACAGCCAAGGTACGGGATGTATCGACCCAAGACCAATAGGTCTTGGGTCCCCAGATTTTAATCATCTGCTTTAATCGTGCAGGAACAGTTGAACAGGGCTGCCAACAATCAATGGGTTGTGGATAGCGGCTATTCCCGGCACATGACAGGTAACAAGAAATTGTTACACGACTGGAAACCTGTTCAAGGAGGAAGAGTGAGTTTTGCAGGAGAGAGCGGTGGAAGGATCATAGGAATTGGGCCTGTGACGAATGGAAAGATGACTTTAGAGAAAGTGAACTTTGTTGAAGAATTGAAGCACAATCTGCTGAGTGTTTCGCAGATCTGTGACAAGGATTACACCGTACATTTTACAAAGAATGAAGCGATTGTGTTGTATCCTGGTTTCAAGATACCAGAGGATTGGATTGTTATGAAGGCTCCAAGAGAGAAGAATACGTATATCATGGACATGAGGTCAACTGAGATGGCCACAGAAGAATCGTGTCTTCTGTCAAAAGCAACCGAATCGGAGTCCGAGTTGTGGCATAGGAGAATGGGGCATATTCATCTTCGGAAGATGAACTACATTGTCAAGAATGGGTTGGTGTTGGGTGTTCCCTTGAAGAATTTCAACTTTGAAGACCAATGCTTATCATGCAAGAAGGGAAAGCAACACAAGAAATCCCATCACACCAAGAAGGTTAACTCTATAGTCAGTACCCTAGACCTACTTCACATGGATCTCTTCGGTCCCATGAATGTAAAAAGTCTAGGAGGAACATCTTACTGCTTGGTAATCACTGATGATTTCTCTCGATATTCTTGGGTATATTTTCTGAAGTCAAAGGATGAAACGGTTCAGATGGTAAAGAATTTGATTTCCAAGGTTGAGAATATCATGGGAAAAAGGGTTAAGTACATCAGAAGTGACAATGGGACTGAGTTCAAGAACTATGAGATGGAGATCTTCTGCTTACAGAAGGGGATTGAACACCAGTACAGCGCTCCGTATACTCCGCAACAAAATGGAGTGGCTGAGAGGAAGAACAGGACTTTAATTGAAGGAGCCAGGACCATGCTGGCTGATTCGAAACTTCCCATGGTGTTCTGGGTTGAAGCTGTTGCAACAGCCTGTTATATCCTTAATAGAGTGTTAACTGTTAAAAGATTAAATAAAACATGTTATGAACTTATGCATGGGAGAAAGCCCAACTTGAGTGGTCTTGAACCATTCGGGTCCCCGTGTTCGATATTAAAGACTAATTCTAAATTTGGTGAAGTAGCCGACGAAGTAATCTTAGTCGGATACGTTGTTGGGACTCCCAACAGACGGGTCTTTAATACATCGACCAGCAAGGTTGAGGTGGTGTGTAACAATGATATCACAAGTTACAAATCACCAAAACCAAGCACGGGACCCGCCGGGGTTTTCGACTATGACAGACTTTTTAAATCTTTTAACATGCCTTATTTGGATTTTGCAGAAGTTGAGGAAAGAATTGCTACGAAGATGATTTGCGATGAGGAAGACACTTTGGTGCAACGACCACAGTATGATGAATGTCAGCCTTCCTCGTCAAATGCTGTCGATACCCCTGTTGCCTCCACAGAAGAGGAATTCTTCAATCCGTTTCACTCTCAACATCAATCACCCATTGATGAGCTATCTTCGAACCTGGAAGACAATTTGCATGTCAGTTCGGTTCCGACAACGAGAATTCACAAAAATCACCCGTTGGAGAATGTGATAGGTGATCTGTCCGCCGGTGTACAAACAAGAAAAAGCTTGAATGAGCACACCTGTGTTTACACAAGCATTAAAGATACAGGCATTATCAACGAATGCTTGTACACCTGCTTCATCAGCCAGGTTGAACCAAAGAACTATCAAATGGCTCTTAAGGACAGCTCGTGGGTCGAAACCATGCAAGAAGAATTAGCTCAGTTTAAGAAAATGGAAGTATGGAATTTGGTTGAAAAACCGAAGAATGTGCATGCGATAGGCACGAAATGGGTCTTCAAATGTAAGAGAGATGAGAAAGGGATTGTTATCAGGAACAAGGCGAGGCTGGTTGTAAAAGGTTTTAATCAGCAAGAGGGGATCGATTACAATGAGGTGTTTGCTCATGTGGCAAGATTGGAAGCCATTCGACTGTTTTTGGCATTTGCTGCTCACAAGGAGATGAAGGTATTTCAGCTAGACGTGAAGAGTGCTTTTCTTAATGGTAAAGTCGATGAGGCTGTGTACGTTGAGCAACCTCCGGATTTTCCTGACCCAGACTTTCCCGATCACGTATACAAGCTAAGTAAAGCATTGTATGGATTACATCAGGCACCTCGTGCCTGGTACTCAACGTTATCAGATTACTTGCTTGAGAATGAGTTTGAAAGAGGTAAAATTGATAGCACATTGTTCTTCAAGAGAAAGGGTAGCGACTTTCTGCTGGTGCAACTCTACGTGGACGACATTATCTTTGCTGCATCAAAAGTCTCCATGTGTCAGGAGTTTGAGGCCGTCATGAAGAAGAGGTTTGAAATGAGTGCTATGGGTGAACTAACTTTCTTTTTAGGATTGCAGGTTGATCAGAAGAAAGACGGGATGTTCATTCATCAGACGAAGTATGTCCATGATGTTCTCAAACGCTTCAAGATGGAGGACAGCACTCCATATGATACTCCAGTCTGCGTCAATCACAAATTGGGTGCTGATTCAGACAACGATGCAGACGTGGACCCAACCCAATATCGGGCTATTATAGGTTCTTTAATGTACTTAACTGCTTCTAGGCCTGATATAATGTTTGCTGTTTGTCTTTGTGCACGCTTTCAGGCAAACCCAAAAGAATCTCATTTGAAGGGTGCGAAGAGGATACTGCGGTATCTCAAAGGCAAGCCGAAGCTGGGGTTGTGGTACTCGAGAGGAGGAGACTTGGATCTGGTCGCCTACACAGATTCTGATTATGGAGGGTGCAATCAGAGTCGGAAGTCAACGACAGGAGGATGTCAGTTTCTAGGTGGCAGATTAGTGTCGTGGCAATGCAAGAAGCAGACCTCATTCGCAATTTCAACCTGTGAAGCAGAATACATGGCAGCATCCAACTGCTGCTCCGAGGTTCTTTGGATTCAACAACAGTTGCGCGACTTTGGTATGAATTTCTCACTTACTCCTATTTGCATTGATAACACTGCTGCTATCTCAATAACTAACAATCCCGTGAAGCACAGTAAAACTAAACATATTGACATACGTCATCATTTTATACGGGATTGTGCTGAGAAGAAACTGATTGTGCTCGAAAAGGTTGACACGTTAGATAATTTCGCTGATTTGTTCACGAAAGCGATTGACAAAACTAGATTTCAAAACCTTGTTGAGCTGAATGGGATGATCAATCCCGAGTAACCGTGTCGTGTGTTTTTGTTTAAAAAAAAAAAAAAAAAAAACGTCACTATCACTTAGAATTATGTCGGTTACTTCAGTTTGAAGGACATATCTTCGGATATTTTTGGTCCTCATTTCTACTTGTAGAATATGAGGATAGCCATTAACCAGATGACTGAAAGTGATCGGGGCGGTTTATGATGTGTTTTTATTCTTTCGCTGAAAATTAGTCGATCATACTTAGTTAGAAGGACACATACTTGTATGTGGTCGGTCCAGCTGATCCATTGGATCTTCGGGATAGCCGTTTACCTGAAGACTTTGATTTGGTCGGGGCGATTGAAGTTAAAAATTTTTTTTTAAGGGAGATGAAATTATTTTTCAAGTCTACTACTTCGTAAGAAGTTACTTTACTATGTTTAACAGAAAATTGATCCAACCTTGGAAAGTGATAGATATACTGATTCTGTGTTCTTAACTAGTGAAGTTATTAGGCCTAAAAGACTTTAGAACAGTCATTGTATGTCATGGTAGCTTTTTATGGTGCGTAAAAGTAGAAGTGATACTAACTAAATCTACTCGATTTTACGTGGAAACTCCTTAAGAGTTGTGCATGTCTTCATATATATCTTTCCGAATGATAGGCAGAAAAGCGATTACCCAGTCATACACGAGCCCATGAGTGTTCTGATTCCCGTGAAGATAGCGTGTCAAGAAACTGCAGTGATCCAGATTCGGGACTTGCAGTTGTCTTCTACTCTGAAGATTGTGTAAATACTTTAAAAAAAATGTGTGAGTTATTGTATTATAGAGTTCATAATGTTAATGATTCTCAATCAAGAAGCAAGAAGGTGAACGGGAAGAAGAGTCTAAGATCGACGAGTACTTGTTACTTAATCAGACACTACGGGTCGAGGTCAACTCGGGGTGACTTGGGGAAAGCCAAATACGCTTTGAGAATAGATAGGAGGCATCATAATCTCTGAGTTGTTGCCCACTTAAGTTTTGAGATTAATTGAACCTAACTCGTATCACAGAAACGATGAAAACCATTTTAAGTATATTACTAGCTTACAACCTGTTTCTTTATGTCATAATACAGCTGAACACGGATCTGTGTGACAGTCACGTAATTAGTATGATTCCTGTTCGGATCTTTTCTAAAACATGGTAGTCCCTGTCAAGACTGAAATTTGATCCCGTGTACTTTATTTTAAAAGTTTTTCTACTTATGTAGTTGTATTATTTTATACTTGGTTACTTGGTCTTGATCGTATTATTTAACGCTTTAAAGGAAGTTTTTAAAACTTTATTGAAAATTGTTCAAAGTATAGGGGTTTGTTTTGTAAATACCGGCGAACTTGTTCATAACTTCGCCTGGAATAGGCGAAGTTATCGATAACTTCGCCTGTACTAACTTTGACCCTATATAAAGAAGTTTTAAGGTCAGATGATTAATTATTTTCAAATCTCAGCGAACTTATCTCCGTATAACCTGAGCGAACTTATCTTTCTTCAATCTGTGTTAATCTTTTTCTCGATTCTATTCCGATTCAAGGTGTGTAGTGTTGATTTATCATATATCCTCTGTCAATCAATGTTAATCAGTGTGTGTTTCGAGCTGTTTCGTGACCTCGTCTGTCGATACCTTAGTCACCCGAATTTCAAACTTGTAACTACGTGATCGTAAACTACTTGAACGTCTAAAACTTCATAAAATCATGTGTTACGGAGTCCTCGATCTCCAATTTCATCGTCTACACGTCGAATTGAAACCTTAACTGTTGCCGATTCGAATTCGGCGAAGTTACAGTTTAGGCGAAGTTGTTCTTAACTTCGCCTGAGCTTTAACTTCGCCTGACAATTACTTCTGTTATGAGGCGATGTTGTGGTTAAACGAAGTTATCTTTAACTTCGCCTGGCCCTTTTTACTTAACTGTTAACAGACGAAGTTCAAGTTGAAGCGAAGTTGTTTCCCAACTTCGCCTCACCTTTAACTTCGCCTGTACAGAATAGATCACAACTTCGCTCATGGTATCAGGCGAACTTGTGATTTGCTTTGACGTTTATCTAACTTAGCCTGTTTGTTGCAGATATGGCTGCTGTAGCTGGAGCAGGTGGTGCAGGCGGTGATGACGGAGGTGATAACCAAAGACAGTTCTTCCCGGGTCACAACATGTATATAACATTAGACCCGGAGGCGAGCGGAGTTGATGATTTCCGCGAAATCATCACGTTTCTGTTACGCTCGCGTATATTCCACGCGATCACTACAACACTGCCGATATCCTTGCCCAACATTGAGGATTTTTGGCAGACCGTGGAATATGACTGTAGAGTCGAGCCCCCGGTGATGCGCGCAACAGTCAACAATCAGATTGTTCAGTTCTCTTCTGAACAAATCCGGGCGGCTTTACGGTTTGGAAATGAGACAAGGGATGACCCGACAGAGTTTGTGGCTCCTTTCCGTAATGGAGCGTTTTTGAGAATGGGATACTCTGGTCCCTTGGGGGATACGCAGAGAAGGAAAGTATTTTTACTTGACCAGTGGCGCTTTCTCATGCATGTTATGATAGTATGCATGTCAGGGAGAAAGGCGGGCACTGATGGCATGGGCGCGACCATGCAGTCAGCGGTGACTGCTCTGACTTACAACAAGCGATACAGCTTTAGTCAGATGGTCTTTTATGAGATTGATCGTCAAAGAAGAGCGATGGCGCGTGAGCGATTTATCATGTATCCAAGATTTCTTCAAATGATCTTGAATCATGTTGCTCCAACGCTTCCTCAGCGCCGTCCAATCAGATACGTTGAAAGTGTGAATAAACGGATCTTCGCCCAATGCAGATCCTCCAGTGCGAGGAGCAAACCTGAGCTCCGTCCTCGCCATACTCCACTGTTTGGGTACTTAATCAACCCAGGGTATGTGCCTGCTCGTGGGAACGAGTTTCGGGACCCGGCACCACAACAGGCAGGAGCACCTCAAGTTATACCGGCTGCACCTGTTGTGTCACCGGAGGAGAACGTGGACCTTGATGCTAAGTTTGGAGGTCAAGGCTACTTTGATATGGAACGGGTGGACCCTGGAGAGTATGTGCAAGTCTCGGTTGAGAGGGTGTCGACTGTGAATGTTACTAGGACAGCTGCTACGGTGGCTGGTTCTGATTCTGATGATGAAGTGGCTGAGGCAAGAAGGATTATGGTAACTCGAGAAAGACTACATGGGAAGAGAAAGAGAACTGATGATGACAGCGAGTCAGACTATGAGGAAGAGGTACAACAGTTGGTTCGCAGATCAAGAAGGGAACGGGCAGGTGTAGCTTATGGAGCTGGTGAGAGCTCTAGGGTGGTACGTTTCACTCCACCCGCACTATCCGGTATGAAAATGGTTCCCTCAACATTACAGGTTACAAGGACAAGCGCTACGGATGTTCCCGTGGTGGCTACCTCATCTACATTTGGCCTCCCAACCACTACTTTCCAACTTTCGGCTCCTGAGATTGTCTCGTTGCCGCCTCCAACTCTTACTTCAACGGAGGTTGTGGCACGTTTTGTTGAGTCGACTGTTGTGGCCACTGCAGGGTTATCGGTGACGATACCACCTGCGGTTACGTCTATTTCTACTTCTGAGGTCCCGGTTACATCGGAAATCCCTCCTCAGTACACTCAAGATATATCACATATGAGGTTCGATTTCGATGCAACCTTATCAGACTCAGAACGAATAGCAGCACTTGAACGGGTCGTGGCAGAACAATCAAGGATAAATCTTATCTAGACCCAGGCTATTCAACGCCTAGTTGCTGAGAATCAGATGCAGTCGTCCCTGCTGGTAGAACATGGAAAAATCATAGATGCTTTGAAGGAGTTCTTGGCATCTCAGGGGGAGACGAGCTGTAAAGGCGATGAGTTGAGGACCAAGAGACGAAATGATAGAGACGATGATCCCAATGCGTCGAAAGATGCAGGTGGTGAGTTGCCAAGAACTGATCAAGCTCTTGGAACTTCCACAACTCAGGGGGAGTCGACAACTGCAGCTGGTGGTGATGATGTGGTGGTAGTGGACGTAGAGGAGATGGATGATGAGTTGGTTGGTGATGATGATGTACTACCGAGTGATGAGATAGAGAAGATTGGAGAAGAGATTGTTATTGATAATGATATTGAAGAGGGAGAGATAGTAGAAGAGAATGTGGAGCATGAGATTCCAGATGTTGAGAAGGCAGACATGAGTAAAGAGATTGGAAGTGATGAGACTGAATGGGAAGAGCAGCCTAGATGGAAAGAAGGCTATGCTCAGTGGTTCGTCAAAACGAAGAAACCGGCAGTCCCTACTATGTTTAAGAAGACTTACAACATTAGAGGCTATGCTGAATCGAGAAAAGGGATTATTTGCTGGATATACGATGAGCAGTTGAGGCTCTTTGTTATTAAGAGGTATGATGGTATTCAGTACTTCAAAAGGCTTTTAAGATCGTTGAATACACTGCCAGAATGTGAAGTGAAAGACTTAGCCAGATTGGGATTGATAAACCGAAGTGATGATAATATGGCTAGAGTTATTGGGAAGATTGTTTGGAAGGAAAGTATAAAAGAGAAGAAGTTTGAGCTGTTGAAACCACAAAAGGGAAAACTTATCGAAGACAAAGATCGTGGATTGAGAGCAGATGGTAAACCTTGGATGATTATGAAGTATAAGCCAATCCGGTGCCTTAAAGAAGTGCCGATGAAACTAATGCCCAAGGATATCCTGAAAGATCTGAAGTGGTGGTATGTAGATTGTGAAACAGCTGAAGCAGTGATGGAAGACGAAGATGAACAAGAGCTGCTAAGAGTTTATGATCCGATGCATCTAGTGAACTTGTCGCAAGCTGATCTGCAGGTGCTGAATGAGAAGAAAATCTTTTATATTCCTGCTTGGAAAGACGAAACGAATAAATATCAAAGAACTGTATCAGTTTGTGTACGCGAAGGAGTTCATGCTTGAAGATGAAGATGCAAGGTCGTTGAAGATTACAAGACACGTGTTTGAAGCTAAAGAGTTGAAGCTACTGCCAAGGGGGAGTCTGTTGGTGCAAGATGTCAGTAGTTCAGTGTCAAGTGTCTGTAATCGTGTTAGTTAGATTTATGTTTTGTATGTAAGCGAAGTTGCTAACAAGTTCGCTGATATGGGCGAACTTGTTAGACAAGCGAAGTTAGGGACAACTTCGCTTGAACATGCCAGGCGAAGTTGTCGTGTCTATATAAGTTGTTTAGGTTACGGTTTATTTATAATAATTCCAGTTCATTCAGAGAACGAGTTAGAGATAGTCTGTACTTGGTGATCTTTATATCACGTGTTTACGGTTGCAATATAACGTGTTTGTGTTTATTGTAACGTGTGTTAATCGTATCGTCTTCTACGCTCGTAACGTCTTACGTAGGGATTCCGCACCTACGTAGAACGCGATATCTCGTGTAGATCCGGCTGGGAACCTACAGTACCGTGGCATTCTGGGCACCGTAATTGAACCGTGGTCCACGGTGTGGACCGTGGCCCACGGTCCGACATGTGACTGCTGAGTTTGGGCCACTTTTTAGGCCGTTTTTGGGTGTCTTTTCAACTATCTTTTAATTGGAACGACCCTAGGGTGATTTGAGGAGTCCAAGACATTGTTTTTGGTGATTCTAATCATTAGATTGAGTGTTTGATTCTTATGATGAAGATAATTGAAGCTATGATGATCCATCAAACCATGATTGGCTAACTCCATTGGTGTTTCTCTTGGATGTAAGGTTATTTACAAAATACTTTATGTTAACTGTTCTTGAACATTGGATTGATTGTCTAATTGTTTATGTTAGTATGATTATGATGTTCATGTGATTGTTTGTAAATTGTCCATATCGTTTAAACCTAATTG
Organism: Bidens hawaiensis; assembly: GCF_021521415.1. NCBI lineage: Eukaryota > Viridiplantae > Streptophyta > Magnoliopsida > Asterales > Asteraceae > Bidens > Bidens hawaiensis. Next base: position 164,927 of record NW_027494835.1, read on the forward strand.
CAATCTATACGTTCTTGGTGCCCTTGACAATTGAGATTTAGTGGAAGGAATTAGGGTTAAACATATTGATTGATTACCAAGTAACAACCTCGCGTTCTAGGAATCCAAGTACTTAGTTCTTGATTAATCACAAACAATTGCATTTACACAAAACCGAGATATTATGGTTTATCCATTGAACTTTAACAAAAGTGTTGCGTAATGACCCGAACTCCAAGAGGAATACTTGTTTAATTGATTGTTTACAACTTATTTGTTTAGTTATTTTAGTTCATAAAATCAAATCAAAATCAACTTGAAGAGTACTTTTTTTCATTTACTTTTATATTAGTTTAATTACTAAGCTACTTGATTAACACATATTCCACAAACTCTCTGGGTTCGACACCCACTTACTGCCATCTAATTAGTTATATTTGATTTATTTTTGAGTGAGTCTTCGACCTCACGTCATATGGGTATAATAATGGGCTAGGGAATCGGTATGGGCCTTAAGGCCCATAAACTAGGAGTACATAAACTCCAAAACCACACTCTTACTCATTTCTATAACCCTCATTCTACCAAACTCTCAAGAACATACACAAACTCTCTTCCTCTCAAATTCTTCTATGATCCAAGAGAAACAAGGTGATTTCAAGATTTAGCATTACAAAACAACAAGAAACACGTCCAGATCCACAGGTTGGTCCAGATCCGAACCAATCCCGAGACCATGAGGTATGTTTCGATTAAAAGGTTAAGTTTTTGAGGTCAATTTAACATGTAACTCGGTATAATAGTAGACCGGGCTGTATTATGCAAGAAAACAATAAACTTAGGGAGCCGTGACTTAACGGGTGCCATATGGGACGAACGAGTGATGTTGGGACTATGTAAAAAACAAGTGGACAAAGTTGTTACGACCCAAAACCCAATAAAAGGGTTACATCGGGTCATACGGAAGGGTCACGGAGGAAAATGGCTGAAAAATGGTAAAATAAAGAAAACGACGATTTTGATTGCACGGAGACAAATCGCATCGCATGTGCATGCGATGCGATTAGTTCAGGGACATGCGATGCGATTAGAAATTACCATGCGATGCGATTAGTTCAGGGACATGCGATGCGATTAGAATTTACCATGCGATGCAATTGGATTTCATCCATGCGATGTGACTAGTTTTTATCCATGAGATGCGACTGGTTTGCATCCATGCGATGCGACTCATTTGCATCCATCCGATGCGATTTAAATGCTTCCATGCGATTGGTTTTACATGCGATCCGAATTGTTGTAAAACTTAACCTAGCTCATTTTTTTGATGAAATTGGTTTTACATGCGATTGAAATGCTTCCAGGTCAGCTCAACCTAGCTAGGGGCTTTGCACCTTGGACCCTACTAGGGGCCGCCGCCCCCAGACACCGCTACCAGGGGCGTTGCCCCCGGACCCCGTTCGTTAGGAGTTTCACTACGATCGAATTATAATATAATTAGGGGTAGTTAAGTGATGCTTGTATTTTGTACACAGTTAGCCGTGCCTAGCTGAAGAAAGGCATCACAATCAATTCCGAAAGGAACAGGATTTAGTTGGCTTTCTAGCCTCTTTCCTTGTTACGTTTTTCGGGGCTGTGTGCCACATGTATGTGTTATATACGATATTGCATGTTATAGACAATGTTAAGAGTATGTGCATGAAGGTATGTGAAAGATTATAACTAAAAGTATGGGATGTATGTATGGTTTAATGATAGTATGGAAATAAGGGACCAGACCTTTATAATATCTATGATGATAGGGACCAGACCCTCCTAATATCTGTAATGATAGGGACCAGACCCTCATAATGTGTGTGACAGCAAGGACTAGACCCTTATAATATCTGTGAGGCATAGGGTGAGAAGCTCTTAAAAACGTAAGGATATTTATCTACATATTATGAAAGATTAAAAAACTAGAAGGTACGAATGAGCGCAAGTGTGCAGGTTAAGTACGTAATATGTATCTTCGGATGCGTATGTGTAGCATGTGTAAGTAGTGTTTGTTGCCTGATTAACTAGAACTCACTCAGCGTAGCTGATTTTTAGTATGCACGCAGGTAAATAGGTTGAAGCAGTTGGCTTGAGGGGAGACACATGGCATAAACTGAAGAGGCTGACATCTATGAAGAAGTGTCATGATTAATTTATGTTAATGTTTATGATTAGACAATTTGTATGTTTAAGACAAAAATTAATGTTTTGTAATGTAATGCTTGAAGTTTTAATTACTCCACGAAAGTTTTAATTAACTCTGATATCTAGAACTATGTTGATAAGTAAATCCAATGTCAAAATAAGGATCCTGGGACATGGGCCTTACATTATTGTTACTTTTTGTTAAGGTCTGTGCTTAGGACACAAATATAAAAAGTTTTCTATTTTTTTAAATTTTTGTATGGATATATATTTTAAATATCATTCATATTGTGGTTATAATTTGCATAAAAAAAACTACTTCATTAATCTTGTTTCCTATTACTAAATCTCGTTCCCCTTTGGCACCTTAGATATACTCCACCTCTTTTAACTTCACGTAGGTGTCATATTACTCAATTTTTACCTCATTCACTCTAACCCACCATAAGGAAATGGTTTAACGCATTTAACTCTACCTCACCCACTTTTTTTATTCAATATTAAACATTTAATATAAATAAAATATAAATATTAGTATTAATATGTTTATTAATTTCTTAAAACGCTACATATTAGAATAAACGGATCGGCTAAAAAAAAAGACCAAGTCCATTGTCTTAACAAAAATAACTATTTTAAAATTCAAAAAAATATTATTAACTTTAAAATCCATCTTAGAGCCCAGGCATTTATTTTGGAATAAAGGCCCATCAATTATAAAAATCATCTTTGGTGGATGTAAATTGAATCCGTCGTCTTCCACGGTCGCACAATCACGGAAAGTCCGGAGCAACCCTTTCGTGGATTTTCACCGCCACACAAACACACCATATCATGGATGAGAAGGAGATGGACCTGGATTGTGGTTTTTTTACTAGATATTAATCTAAATTGCTGTAACCTTGGATAGTTTAATTATGTTTTTCTCAATTTATAATTTCATTGTGTTGGATTTTTTATGTAAATTTGTATTGGTCAATGCTCAAAATATATTAGATGTCTCTATTTGTTTATTTATAAAACTGTTTGGTTCATTTGCATATAAACATATCTTTACTAAAAGATCTATATTATTTCTACAGATATTGAAATCAGTATCTACACATCGACTACCTTTATCGACATATGATATTACTTTTAACCAGACATATATTTATGGCACGTGCCAATAACACTTTATAAAGACATGCCATGTCATTATTATAATCTTCGTCATCTGCCACATCAGTTGTCACATCATCTACCACATCAATTGCCATGTCATATGCCACGTCAGCTTCAATCTAAACAAATTTTTTATACTTTTAACAACACATATTTATTAGTTATAGCCATACACATACATATATTTATATATATACATATATATACACACATATATATATATATATATGGTGGGATTATAATAAGAAATGAAGTGTGTGTAAAAAGTGTAATAAGTAATCTGTTGTGTTAGATTTAGTAATCTGATGGTCTAGATGGAAAGCGTGTTTTTTAGACAGTGTGTTTTATTTTAATATTTGTTTTATAACACTCCATGGACATAATCGTCTAGTGTGTTATATTATATATGGAAACATTATCAATCTATAATTATTATTATTTTTTAACCTTAACTTAAAACACAATACCAAGAATATCACAAAATATATTATAGTGTGTTTTAAATTAAATAGTTGTAAGGCCCCGAACCCCGAGAGCCCCACAGTTGGTATTCATACAAAATATTATTTAAAGTAATTAAACTTGAAAACGGTTTCTTCCATTTAAAAACAAACATCTCAGAGTGTAAATTCAGCGGAAAACATAAATAGTAAAGTAAGTTCCCTAAAGCCCGGAAATTTTGCCAAAAACCAATTTTAAATATAATTCATAAAACTATTTAAAATAAAATTGTTCAAAATACATTCTTCCATCCACGTATGCCTTTCACCGTCCAAGTAGCTTCGTGCACATCCAAGCGATAAGGCATCCTCTTCCTAACCTGAAACTCACACTAACATGCACACAAAGTCAGCTTGAGCTGAGTGAGTTCAAGTTTTAAGTAAATAATATCAGTAATAACAATTATGATAGTCATACCAAAAGTTTAAAAACAAAAAGAGTACATCCATTAAGTCATCATTACCGAAGACAAAACATTCTCATACATACATATACAAAATATATATATAAACATCCTTTCAAGTACATCCCTATATATATAACAATATATATATAACATCCACGTATAACATCAGGGTCGAGCAAACGTACAACCCAAACACGTAACATCAACGCATGCAAACACAAAGTAGGCATACGCAACATCAGTAGTCGAAATGACTACAACATCGCCAAATATAGGCCAAACAAACAATGAGTATATATATATATATATTTAACATCCTAAGGCCTACCATATACTAGCAAGCCTATATAAAATCGTTTAAAACATTTCATTAAGTAAGAAAAACATTTAGGTGTGCATGCTAGCCCAAAATTTAAAAGAGTAAAAGGGCATCATGAACTCACCTGAAATCAACCAAACACTAGCAACGAGATAGGAAATCTCTAAGTGCACACTCACAAGTAAGGGCCTGTAAATTGTACACAACGCGTTACTAAACTAGACCGTAAGAACACACTTGCCTAACGGGCCGTTCAAGCCCAACAATTTGGCCCGAGGCCCAACCCATACTCTTTACTTTACCTCAGCCCATAAAACCTTTCAATTAACCAAATCCACCGTACGATTATGGTCGGGGCAAACCATGATGCACAACTCACCCGTCGGTATGCAAATCGAGTCGAATACGCGCGTAATAACTCTTAAAACCAACTGCCAAACAAATCAGCCCCAAATGGACCAAATTCCCATCTTAACCTTTTCATACCACATAATTATGTCACCCGAGTTGATAGGGTCGATGGTTCCTTTTTACAACACTCACTTTAATTTTTAGACGACAATTCGCTCACAACCGACTCGATTGACTAATCACCAACCTAATCAGCCCCGAGTACCAAAAAATAATTTTCCCACAGCCCTTAAACCCCCTAGGGCTATGCAAACTGATTTGGTTGGTCATTCAATCGATTAACGCATCAAACTCAACAATTGACGATTCTTTAGCCGATAAATCATAGTTTTCGAACTAAAATCGATTGACCGACCTAAACACCTCCAATGGCCACAGAATTTTAATATGATGTAAATGCCATACCTGGGAATCTTTCTACACCAGAAACTCTAATTTTATCCACGGGAAGCGGGTCAATTACACCTTGGCCGAAATCTGTCCAACGAAAAGAATCGGCAAAACAGAGCATCAAAATGATTAGGGGTGAACGAAAAAAGTGTTGGGGATTGTAAAACATACTTTGAACTACATCTAAATGCCTTGGAATCACTCAAAAAGTCGAAGCAAAGAAGGGGGGGCCTGTCTTCTGGCCGATCGGCTGCTAGGGGTTAGGGTTAGGTTTAGTTTTGTTTTATAATTATAATAAAAGAAGTTACATCCAAATCCCTCCAAATTGATGTATAAGGCATTATGGAAGAAAAGTTAAATGGTTCAACGTACCGAGATGACGTAAAGTGTAACACCCCGACCAAAGGCGGATTATACATCGGGGCGCCACATATTGTTTCATTACTCGGGACACTATTGGGTGTCAATATTTAATAAATACATTCATTCGCGCACGCGCAAAGTAAACAAGATAACATAAATCATCATAAATCAATATATTATAAATCATAATATTCGAACAGCAAAAACTTGTCTTGATACATTTTAATCTAGGTCCAAAATAAAGAAAACTTCCTACGTGTCCTCGAACTCCAAAACAGCTACTGCAAACCTGAACATGTGTTAAAATAAAACGTCAAACATTTGCGTGCTGGTGAGAAATCAAGTTTAATACAATACATAGATAACAATAAATCTGCGCACAACATGTGTATGTCTGGTTTTCAACAAGGGTGTAATCTGATCGGGACCAACTCTAAGATTCATAGACTGCCAGTGCTCACAATTGAGCTCACAAACAAGAAAGACTGTGCAAGTGTAAACAAAAGAGAAAATCATAAACGATAGTTCTCCCGTGTTCATCTAATGGTACCATGAGAACTGCGGAATAGACCGACAAGACGGTTAATGATCCACACATACAAATAAACAGCCAAGTCTACGTCCTCAACACATGGGATACTGCGCGACTAAAGTTCATAAACAGTTTAAGACTCTAAGTTTGTATGAACACATGAACATCCCAAAACATTAAAAGCAAAAAGGGATTAGGTACGAGATTACTCACTTGATAAACGATGCGGTGTATGATAAAGCAAGAACCAACTTTAAACAAGCACAAGTTAACCTATAAATAAGATTATTGTTTTAATGATTTGTTTTAAGTCTTGATTACAAGTTAGCATAATTAATAAGTAAGTTATTATATATAATATATATTACCGAAAAAGCAGGGCAGAACAGGAAGGAAGACGGAGGCAGAGAGGAAGACGGCAGAGAGAGCAAGGAGTAAGAGAGAATAGGAGAGTTTAAGTGCTTTGTGTGTGTAGTGTTAGGAAAATAACATTATTATTTATAGAGAAACCCTAGGGAACACAATCCCTAGAAAAGGGGAAAAGATCTCCAAAAAGTAAAAGATTCCAAAAGCAAAAGATATCAAAAGATATGGCAGCTGCAGGGGACAGGAGAAAGCTGACAGGGAACAGTAAACAGGCATGGGCGGGTCAGATAAAGGTACTGGTCAAGCATGCAAAAAGCAGATCTCAAAAGATAATGTCAGTCACTTTTTCTGCCAACCAATGGGGTTGGTGCGCATGCTGCGCCGAAAGTAACTTTTCAGACATAAGATAGGTCAGGTCAACAACACAGGAGATAAGACAACACAAAAGTAAACGGCTGGATTAAACAGAAGAAAAGACTCAAGACATAGCGCGAGAAAGCTTGAGCGCGAAGGCAGACACAGAAGGTCAAGAGTGCGCGAGCGCGAAGGCAGACAGAACCAACCTTAACGCGTCGCGGGAAGAACTACATTTCTGAGCGCGCCGCGGGAAGAACTTCAATTCTAAGCGCGTCGCGAAAAGAACTATATTCCTTAGCGCGTCGCGGGAAGAACGGTATCCATAGCGCGCCGCGGGAAGAACTAAAATCCTTAGCGCGCTGCGGGGACAGTTCGTCTCGCGTATCGCAGTAACAGGTGGTCTTCACGCAGGCTTCCTTGTAAGGAGTCTGGCGCGTGGAGCTGCGCAGACAACCTTAGGCGGGAAGAAACAAAGGACAAGGAGTTAAAGGGGTTCAAGGCTTAAGGGCGGGACGGCGACAAGAGGGAAAAGAAGGCGGAAAGAGAGAAGAAGAGGGACGGGACGGCGGAAAGAAAGAGAGAGAAAGAGGCGGGAAGGAAAATATATTATTATTATTAAAAGTAAAATATAAGTATAAATAAATATTAAATCATAAAAGAAAGAGATCGGATCAGAGAAACGGGTACCTGGGTCGGGTCGGATCGGGGCAGATGTCACAGTCTCCCCTACTTTAAGAAATTTCGTCCCGAAATTTATCTCGAAGTAGGTTGCGCAGAGAACAGGTGCGGGTACTTGATCTTCATTTGATCTTCCCTTTCCCATGTAAACTCGGCTCCGCGCTTGGACTCCCAGCGAACTTTCACGATAGGGATGCGACTGCGCTTGGTTTGCTTAACCTCACGATCCATAATCTCAACAGGCTTCTCAACGAAATGCATAGATTCATCAACTTGAACTTCATCAAGTGGAATGTGAAGGTTCTCGTCAGTTAAACACTTCTTGAGATTGGATACATGGAACGTTGGATGCACATTACTGAGCGCGGGCGGCAGGTCAAGTCTGTAGGCAACTTTTCCTACACGCGCGAGAATCTTAAATGGTCCAACATATCGAGGAGCAAGCTTACCTTTCTTCCCAAAGCGGACAACACCTTTCCAGGGCGACACTTTGAGGAGAACAAGATCACCAACTTGAAATTCGAGAGGCTTTCGCCTGCGATCTGCGTAACTCTTCTGTCGGCTTCTGGCAGTCAGCAGATGATCACGGATCTTGGCGATTTTATCGATTGCCTCTTGAACAAGTTCGGGTCCTGTGATTTGAGCTTCTCCCACTTCGCTCCAACAAATCGGGGAGCGGCACTTATGACCGTAAAGTGCTTCAAATGGGGCCATACCAATACTGGAATGATAGCTGTTATTATAAGAGAACTCGATCAAAGGCAGGTGTGAATCCCAATTACCTCCAAAATCAAGAACACAAGATCGGAGCATATCCTCAAGAGTTTGAATAGTTCGCTCAGACTGACCGTCAGTCTGAGGATGATATGCCGTACTCATGTCCAAGCGAGTTCCTAGCGCAGATTGGAGAGATTTCCAAAAGCGAGATATAAAACGGCCATCGCGATCGGATATGATGCTCAAAGGAGTACCATGGCGGCAGACAATTTCCTTGACATAAAGCTGCGCGAGATGCTTAACACGGTAGTTTTCACGAATGGGCAGAAAGTGAGCAGACTTAGTCAAACGATCCACTATTACCCAAATGCTATCATGTTTGCTTGTTGTCAAAGGTAACTTGGTAATAAAGTCCATCGCTATACCTTCCCATTTCCACGTAGGAATTTCTGGTTGTTCGAGCAAACCAGATGGGCGTTGATGTTCAGCTTTTACCTTAGAACAAGTCAGGCATTTAGCTACGAACACAGCAATATCCTTCTTCATACCTGGCCACCAATAAGTAATGCGCAAATCCTTGTACATCTTATCAGCGCCAGGATGAACGGAATATCGAGATTTGTGCGCTTCACACAGGATATCAGCGCGAAGATTCTCATCAAAGGGAACCCAGATGCGATTAAGATAGCAGAGAATTCCACTCAGATTAGGGACAAAGTGCGCTTCCGCGCCACACGCTAACTCGGCGCGAAGGTTACCATTAGTGATGGATGCGCGCTGCTCGTCACGAATGCGCGATTCAAGGTTGCTTTGGATCGGCGCGAAGTGAAGCTGCGTGCGCGGCAAGATACAGTTAAGTTGGCAGGGTTTTCGGCTGAGCGCATCGGCTACCACATTAGCCTTACCAGGATGATACCGGATCTCACAATCGTAATCGCTGATGAGTTCGTTCCATCGGCGTTGCCTCATGTTAAGTTCTTTTTGATCGAAGATATGCTGAAGGCTTTTATGGTCAGTGTAGAGGATACACTTAGTACCATAAAGGTAGTGTCTCCAGATCTTCAAGGCAAATACGACTGCACCAAGTTCGAGATCGAGAGTTGTATAATTCTTCTCGTGAACCTTGAGTTGCCTCGATGCGTAAGCGATAACCTTGCCTCGTTGCATAAGAACACAACCGAGACCTTGGTTGGAGGCATCGCAGTACACGACAAAATCATCATTACCCTCAGGTAGCGCAAGGACAGGAGCTTCACACAACAAACGCTTGAGCGTTAGAAAGGCTTCTTCTTGCTTCGAGCCCCAAATATACGGTTTACCTTTGTGCGTTAGAGCTGTTAAAGGCAAAGCGATCTTTGAGAAGTTCGAAATAAATCGTCGGTAGTAACCAGCTAAGCCCAAAAAGGAACGGATTTCGGTAGGAGTAGATGGCGTAATCCAGTTCTTGATTGCTTCAATTTTGGATGGGTCGACATGAATACCCATCTTGTTCACAACATGGCCAAGAAACTGTACTTCATCCGACCAAAATTCACACTTGGAGAGCTTGGCAAAGAGCTGCTCGGCTCTAAGCTTTTGCAACACCAACCGAAGATGTTGCTCATGCTAGGCCTTGGTCTTAGAATAAATCAGAACGTCATCGATAAACACAATCACGAATTTATCCAAGAAAGGCCTACACACCCGATTCATTAGATCCATGAAAACGGTGGGTGCATTGGTTAAACCGAAGGACATGACCAAGAATTCAAAATGGCCATAACGAGTTCGAAAAGCAGTCTTCGGAACATCTTCATCGCGGTATGCGCAACTGGTGATAGCCAGAACGGAGATCAATCTTCGAGAAACAAGAGGCACCTTGGAGTTGGTCAAAGAGGTCGTCAATACGCGGTAAGGGATACCGGTTTTTAATGGTGAGTTTGTTCAACTCGCGGTAATCAATACACATGCGAAACGATCCATCTTTCTTTTTAACGAACAACACCGGAGCACCCCAGGGCGAAGAGCTAGGGCGAATGAATCCTTTAGCAGTCAACTCTTGAAGTTGACTTGCCAATTCTTGCATCTCAGCGGGCGCAAGACGGTAAGGAGATTTAGCTACGGGGGAAGCACCAGGGACAAGATCAATACGGAACTCGACTTCACGAGCGGGAGGGATACCAGGAAGATCATCAGGAAAAACTTCAGGGAAATCACGCACAACAGGGATATCGCGAAGCTTCTTCTTTTCTTCAGCAGGTTTGACCACATGGGCTAAAAATGCAATACACTTCTTCCGCATGAGTCTTTGGGCTTTGGCGCAAGACATAAGTTTAAGACCGCGGGAGGGTTTCTCGCCGTAGATATGAAGATCACCATTTTCTCGAGGTATGCGAATCATCTTCTTGGCGCAAATAACTTCGGCGCGATTATGCGTAAGCCAGTCCATACCAATGATAACATCAAAGCTTCCAAGAGGCATGGGGATGAGGTCGATCAGAAAATCGTTTTCGTTAAGGTTAAGCGTGCAATCTTTAATCACTGAGTTAATTAAAACAGTTTCGCCATTAGCCAATTCAACTGAAAAATTTTCTTTTAAATCGTTACGCGGTCGCGCAAGCTTCTGCTCAAACGCGTGAGAAATAAAACTTCGATCGGCGCCAGTATCAAAAGGTACAGAAGCATAAAATCCGTTAAGCAAAAATGTACCATTAACTACGTCATTATTCGCTTGCGCTTGGTGCGCGGTTATGTTAAAAGCTCGTCCGCGTGTCACTTGGTTTGAAATCTGGTTCACCGGATTCGCTTGCGTAATCTGAACTTGTAGTCTCGGGCACGCGTTCCGGAAATGACTGGGATCACCGCAGTTAAAGCACGACCTGGGCCGTGGGTTTTGGTAGGTTGGTTGTGGGTTCTGCGGGTAGACTGGTGGTGTTGGCGCAATTGGATTGGCGGGAAGGACTCTACAGTTTTCTGCAAGGTGACCAGCGCGGCCACATCGGTTACAAAGTCGACATGGGACTTGAGGTGGGTGGTGGAGTCTACAGGTTGGGCAAAAGGGGTGGTTTCCTGTGTAAGGTTTCTTAGTTGGCGGGGCAGGGAGTGCTGGATTGGTTAGGGTATAGTTGTGGACTACAGGAGGTGTTGGGTAGGCTGACAGTGGGTTAGGCGCGTATACTGGAGGTTGGTAGGTGGGTTGCTGGACTATGGGCGGGCTGGTAAGCGCGTAAGCTTGTCTGCGCCTACGTTTCGGGTTGTTATGGTGTGAGGGTTCAGGTTTGGTTTCTGTTGGTTCAGGGACAGTCTTGGTGAGTTTGGTCTTCTCAGATCCCCGCAGGAACAGGGTTCCTGCTCTGACATGGTTGTCGCTGAGCACAGCGGCCAACTCAATGGCGTCAGAGAGGGTTACTGGGTTTCTGGCCCATACAGAATCTTGAATTTCCATGGGGAGACCCCAAGGAATTTCTCTATGGCTCGGCGAGAAGGGGTAACAAGGTGAGGGACAAGCAGGCTTAGTTCATGGAAGCGCGTCGCGTACTCGCGCGCTTCGCCACTGTACTGCTTAAGATTCCAAAATTCTTCCTCCAGGCGCTTAACTTCGTTGGGAGGGCAGAATTCTCGCGTCAGAATTTCTTTGAATTCCTCCCAGGGCATGCTAGAAGCAGTTTCTGCGCCACACGCATGAGCTACTCCATTCCACCATGTAAGCGCTCTAGATTCCAGGACACTGGAAGCATATAGGGTTCGTCTGTCTGAGGGGCATTGGGTGTGGAGGAAAGTGTTTTCGATTTTCTCAAGCCACTGGAGCATCACGGTGGCTCCTTCAAGACCTGTAAACTTTGGAGGGTTACCCGCGTTAAAGGACTTAATGTTGTAACCAGAGGTGTTGGTATTGTTTTGGTTTAAGGCTTGGGCTATTGCGGCGGCCATTTCCTGGGAACGTTGCTGCCTGCGCCTGCGCGAGGCTTCTCTCCTCTGATGTCGGCGAGATAGCGGAGGCATTCTATAAAAGTTTTAATTTTAGTTAATATCTTGGTTTTAGCGCAAAGTATAACCTTGGAAAGCTTGGTTTCGCGGAGTCAGTTACTGTCAAAAGTTAAAGTAAAATAAATGACCCTAAAAGCAGACTTAATAAAGGTAACAAATTCGAATCAAGAATCGACAATTCATGTATCACCATGACTTTCCGAATTCCCAATTTAAAATATACGAGCAAACGAGTATTGGAGATTGACGATTCATGTATCACCATGACTTTTCAATCCTCAATATAAAATATACAAGAAAATGAGTATTGGAGGTTGACAATTCATGTATCACCGTGACTTTTCAAGTCTCCAACCTCAGAACATAATCGTAAATGGAAATTGAAAATCAACTATTCATGTATCACCATGACTTTTCGGATTTTCAAATCCAACAAACGAATATGTAAGTAAAATCAATAAAAATCGAAATTCAACAAAAATCGAAATATCGCGAAATAAAACATAAAATCATACACTGCGCAAGCGCGAGCATATTCATAAATAACGAGTAATTAACAATAAGCGCGCAAACATGAGATTTCTCTCATGCGCGAGAAGGGACTCTTAGGTATTCTAGGCCGTTACGTCTAACCACCTATCCTAAAGTCAACGAGCTCTGATACCAATCTGTAACACCCCGACCAAAGGCGGATTATACATCGGGGCGCCACATATTGTTTCATTACTCGTGACACTATTGGGTGTCAATATTTAATAAATACATTCATTCTCGCACGCGCAAAGTAAACAAGATAACATAAATCATCATAAATCAATATATTATAAATCATAATATTCGAACAGCAAAAACTTGTCTTGATACATTTTAATCTAGGTCCAAAATAAAGAAAACTTCCTACGTGTCCTCGAACTCCAAAACAGCTACTGCAAACCTGAACATGTGTTAAAATAAAACGTCAAACACTTGCGTGTTGGTGAGAAATCAAGTTTAATACAATACATAGATAACAATAAATCTGCGCGCAACATGTGTATGTCTGGTTTTCAACAAGGGTGTAATCTGATCGGGACCAACTCTAAGATTCATAGACTGCCAGTGCTCACAATTGAGCTCACAAACAAGAAAGACTGTGCAAGTGTAAACAAAAGAGAAAATCATAAACGATAGTTCTCCCGTGTTCATCTAATGGTACCATGAGAACTGCGGAATAGACCGACAAGACGGTTAATGATCCACACATACAAATAAACAGCCAAGTCTACGTCCTCAACACATGGGATACTGCGCGACTAAAGTTCATAAACAGTTTAAGACTCTAAGTTTGTATGAACACATGAACATCCCAAAACATTAAAAGCAAAAAGGGATTAGGTACGAGATTACTCACTTGATAAACGATGCGGTGTATGATAAAGCAAGAACCAACTTTAAACAAGCACAAGTTAACCTATAAATAAGATTATTGTTTTAATGATTTGTTTTAAGTCTTGATTACAAGTTAGCATAATTAATAAGTAAGTTATTATATATAATATATATTACCGGAAAAGCAGGGCAGAACAGCAAGGAAGACGGAGGCAGAGAGGAAGACGGCAGAGAGAGCAAGGAGCAAGAGAGAATAGGAGAGTTTAAGTGCTTTGTGTGTGTAGTGTTAGGAAAATAACATTATTATTTATAGAGAAACCCTAGGGAACACAATCCCTAGAAAAGGGGAAAAGATCTCCAAAAAGTAAAAGATTCCAAAAGCAAAAGATATCAAAAGATATGGCAGCTGCAGGGGACAGGAGAAAGCTGACAGGGAACAGTAAACAGGCATGGGCGGGTCAGATAAAGGTACTGGTCAAGCATGGAAAAAGCAGATCTCAAAAGATAATGTCAGTCACTTTTTCTGCCAACCAATGGGGTTGGTGCGCATGCTGCGCCGAAAGTAACTTTTCAGACATAAGATAGGTCAGGTCAACAACACAGGAGATAAGACAACACAAAAGTAAACGGCTGGATTAAACAGAAGAAAAGACTCAAGACATAGCGCGAGAAAGCTTGAGCGCGAAGGCAGACACAGAAGGTCAAGAGTGCGCGAGCGCGAAGGCAGACAGAACCAACCTTAACGCGTCGCGGGAAGAACTACATTTCTGAGCGCGCCGCGGGAAGAACTTCAATTCTAAGCGCGTCGCGAAAAGAACTATATTCCTTAGCGCGTCGCGGGAAGAACGGTATCCATAGCGCGCCGCGGGAAGAACTAAAATCCTTAGCGCGCTGCGGGGACATTTCGTCTCGCGTATCGCAGTAACAGGTGGTCTTCACGCAGGCTTCCTTGTAAGGAGTCTGGCGCGTGGAGCTGCGCAGACAACCTTAGGCGGGAAGAAACAAAGGACAAGGAGTTAAAGGGGTTCAAGGCTTAAGGGCGGGACGGCGACAAGAGGGAAAAGAAGGCGGAAAGAGAGAAGAAGAGGGACGGGATGGCGGAAAGAAAGAGAGAGAAAGAGGCGGGAAGGAAAATATATTATTATTATTAAAAGTAAAATATAAGTATAAATAAATATTAAATCATAAAAGAAAGAGATCGGATCAGAGAAACGGGTACCTGGGTCGGGTCGGATCGGGGCAGATGTCACATAAAGGCTCCCGAGAAACGTCGGTTAAATCCCGAGAATGATACATACTTTACAAGCTTTAACTCTTGGAACTGAAATTAACGGGCGTTACAGTAGTAATCAAAATTTAAAAACAACATTAAAATTTAATCCAAATTTAAAACCCAACGCCAAGAACAAAAACACACTCGGTTGGAAGATGAACACTGCATACAATCATTAAATATTTAAACTAATCATCTGTAATTAATTTCACATAAACACCATGACCAACATTCATGAACAAAAACACTATATGAAAACAAAGACTTAAAACACATTCAATAGTTTGAAAAAAATCATTTCCGATCGTATGAATAGAAGCATTTTGATGGAGTTTTTTTTTCTCTTTTAAGAAATACACTTTATGTTTTAATTGCATGAATTCAATACAAATCTTGGCCACAAATAGTAACACAATGAATTGCTTTTTCTAGTTATGAAATACAACTTTTCTTATAATAAAATAAGAATACAATACAAATTAATCTTCAACGGGGAAGATCTTCGTCATCTTTCTTTTACCTTCTACCGCCGTAACTATTGATTGATTTCTTGACATGCAATTGCCATAAATATCTCATCTTCTCTAAAAGGTTGTATTAGCCTCCGATATGTGTTGTGGCAAGCCATTGCAAGCTTAGTCAGAGATCAATTGTGGCGGGTTGCACTATCAACACAGACGATAGTGTTGTACGCGGCTGATCGAAGAGCCGAAAATGACGTGACTATGCAAGGGTTAATAGCCAGTGGTGCTTAATGGACAAAGCCAAGCGCCAAACGCCGGTGACACTTTCAAAATAAACTGAGAAAGTGAAAGGGATGTTATGGGTCAACTATTTGATTCCAATAATCTTCATAAAACATAAAACAATTTGTGTGACAAAATAATGAAGGGAAAAACAAATTTGATTTCGTATTAAGGATTCGATTGAAAAAAAAAAGTGGTATTTGACTTCCTTGTTGTTAGCCATGTTGAATGGTTTCTCTTGAATATTGAATGAAGAATGTTTTGAATATCATTTTATAGTTTAAAATATCCTGATTGACTTTGTTCCATGATTATCTATAGAAAGGAATTATTGAAGAAGATTGTAATTCACCATAATATAAACAATGAAATAGGGATTACAATTAAATTAGTAATTCATTTACATAATTAAAATGGCATGGTTGTTTACAATCTTTCTCTTATGTAGCATGTTAGATCTAACGGTCGAAATCACTTCTTATACTTTTTAGGAAAAAATTACTTCTTATTCTAACCATACTCTCTCTCTTTATATATATATACATACATATACTTACATACACACACACACATATATATATAAGTTTAAGTTTAGGAGAGAAATGAAATTACTGTGAGAAATATGAGAAATGAATATGAACCACTAGTTTTATTTTAAGTTTAAAATATTTAAAAATAAATGAAAAAAATATAAATGCAACAATAAATGTATTCTCTCTCTTCAATTAATACAACTAATATAACCATAATAAATCGCTCTCTAATTATAGATATACATATCCTATACGTGTGTAGGTTATATGTTTTTCGTGTGTAGGTAATATGTTTTCTTATTTCTTAGAACAAGTGTATGTTATATGTTTTTATTTAGGTTGCATATTTTTTATTGACATTTAATGCTAACATATGTAAGATAGTTTTTGTATTATTCATCACAATATACCTACGTGTTGATTGATATTGATATATTGAGTTGAAAGAAATTGGTTTTGGATAAAAAAAATTAATTTATGAATAAATTATATTTGTGTAGGATAAAATTTTTGAGTGTAGGTGATATGTTTTTCGTGTGTAGGTTATACGTTTTCGTATGTGTGTGTAGTTTATTGATGCTGAATTTTGTGTGTCGGTTATATGTTTTTCGTGTGTCGGTTATATGTTTTCTTATTATTAGAAAAAGTATAGGTTATATGTTTTTGTGTAGGTTGTGTACTTTTTTTGTTGATATTTAATGCAAGTACGTGTAAGATAGTTACTATTCATCATAATGTAACTACGTGTTGATGGATATTAATATATTGAGTTGGAAGAAATTGGTTTTTGATAGAAAGAAATTTTAATGGATGAATAAATTGTATTTGTGTAGAATAAAAATTAAAAAGGGAAAAAATAAATTATAAAATTATATGAATTCTTATTATTTTCCAATTATAATAATTTGATTAATTATATTAATTGAATAGATAACAATTATATTTATTAGTTATATTAATTGAAAAGAGAGCATGCATTAATATTTTCCTTATTTATCTTTAAGCATTTAAAACATAAAATAAAACTAGTGGCCCATATTCATTTCTCCATTTCTCACAGTAATCTTATTTCTCTTCTGAACCATCCCTTATACACACACACATATATATAGAGGATCAAGAGAGAACTCCTTCTTAAAGAAAGAACTAGAGAACTAATAAAGAAATATCTTTAATTTAATTAAAAAAAAAAATTTTAAATTTCCGTTTTTGCCATTATTCTTATATTTTGTTAACATTCACTCAAAAAAATTAAAAAAAAATAAAAAAAGTAATAAAAAAAACTCGTTGTAGTGCACATATGCAATACATCGACTTTTTTTTATTACATATGTGCACTAGTGTGTATTTTGATATGTGAAATAGATTTGAATAGCGCATATGCAATTTTTTGTATTATATTATTGCAATAGTGTTATATTACATACAAAAATTTTAAAAATCGATATAATGCATATATGCATTAGTGTTGTATATTACATATACGCAACACTGTGTATTACATACAATTATTAGTGTTGTATTTGCATATATTCAATAGTGTGATTATATAATACAATTGTGTTGTATTATATGTAATACACATTAGTGCATAAATGCATTACATCGAGGGTTTTATTTTTTTTTAGGAACAATATTTTTTAAAAAAAATTTAAAAGTAATTTTTATTAGTTCTTTAGTTCTCTCTTAAAAAGGAGTTCTCTCTATATTCCACCCCAACATATATATGTATATATATAGGATCAGGATCATGTAAAAAAAATTACGCTATGTACGTACATATAACTAATGTGTGAGTAATGATCTATCTCAAGAGTCTCGAAATAACACATCATGACACTTAATTTACGTGTACGTATAGAAAACCAAAACACATAACGCTCTTTCACCAAGACATACGGTGTGTGGATAATAACCTAAATTTCTTGTAGTGAAACACAAACCCTTGGAGATGAGATAATATAGAGAGAGAAGAACCAACTTTTGTTGAGAGTAATGCGTGATTATAAATTGAAGATAGGGATCAAATATATGCTAGCATGTCATAAAAGAGAGTAAAAGGGACAAAAAGTAAATGACGTGTTTGCCCTTCTACTTATTGTCGTGAAGAGTAAACGTGGGCTTCTTAATAACCACATATGAGGTTTTCATAGTTTTCTCATATAACTTGGTTTTCATTTTAGTATTTCCCTATATATATATATATATGTGTATATATATATATAAAATAGAGATAAGAGAGAGAATATAAAATGTTGAAAGTTTAAGAGCCGTACAATGAACTAAGCCCGATGTATAATAGCATGTGGCATCCCTCCACAAAATCCGGTTCATTTGAAACCCTTGTGTGAATTTTGAAATAATTTGAATCAGTGCCCATTTCCGTCACTTTCTTACTCCTAAAAAAACCCACGTATTTCTCTCTCTCTCTCTCGATTTCCCTTTCCTCCTTATATTCATTTTCACCCTATCCTCTTCCATTGATTTTGCTTTCAGGCGCTTCCTTTTTATAAATATTGATTTTGTTCTACAACTGGAGGAAGAAGACGAGGAACGACTCGAAGTTGAAGATTCAGTCCGTTTGTTTTCATTTTGTTTATAATTCGCGAGTACCAGAGGTTCCTTATGGCAACGACTGTCACTTGGTTCTTCCATAGGGGAATCTTATGTATAGAATGTTAGAATAAGAAGTATTTTTTTTCTAAAAAGTGTAAGAATGAATTTTAACCGTTAGATCTAATATACCACAAAAGGACAAGATTGTAGACAACCATATCATGTTAATTATGGAATTGAATTATAATCCCTATTTCTTTGCTTATAATCCGGTCAAACATGTTAACTACATATTCAATATTAAAAAAACACACTAACCCCTGCTGTAATATAACATGATTGCAAATATTAAATATACATTATTGCATATATATACACACACACAAACATAATTGCACATATGCACTACATGGAATTTTATTTAGACTTTTTTTATATTTTTGCATATAATACAATACTATTACATATATGCAATACAACACGATTGTCTTAATAGTTTTGATCTCTGCTTGACCATTAATTTATCATATTATTACTAATAGTTCAACTTTTATCATTAGTTAACCATTTTAAGTTCTAACCATTACGTGATCATTTTTTCAAAACAAACAAATTGTACTCAGGCATTACGTAACCATCAAACACAATGAATAAATTGGATTCAAAATATTGCACTAAATCTATATACCTCAATTAGTAGACTAGTTGTTCAGTATTGTCTTTTAAAAAGTATTTCAAAATTTTATTTCTTAGATCTTGCATTTTTTAGTTTTATTAATGAATTTGGTTGTAATTTTACGTTTCAAAATAACTTATATTAGTTTTTAGGTATTTCAATTACCTAAAAAACGGTTTGTCGATGACGAAACGTGCGTTACGCCTTTTAGAGATGGATGTGGTGGAGGAAATGGGGTTTGGGGGTGGATATATCCTCACCTTCCACCTCAACCGGATAAGACAAGAGAATAAGGGGAACCTAGGATTATATCGGTTTATATCTAGCACGACGTGCAATAAATAGATATAACAAGCAAATCATAAGAAACATTCTTTATTTCACTTTTATTAAAATAAGACACATAAAAGAAATTCTATTAGCGACCATGACCTTTATGACTAGGACATGATGGAACAACACGTTGAGGAACGACAAACTTTCTTGGAATGTGTGGAGGTTCTGGATTAGGACCTCCAGGAGCTACTCATTGAGAAACGACGAACTTTGTATGAACGTGTGGAGGTTCAGTAATAGGAACTCTAGGAGCTACTCGTTGAGGAACAATGAACTTTGTATGAACGTGTGGAGGTTCGGCATTAGAACCTCCATGAGCCACTCGCTAAGGAACGATGAACTTCGTAGGAACATGTGTAGGTTCTTGATTAGGACCTACAGGAGCTACTCGTTGAGGAACGACTTCAGACATGTAGTTTGATGAAGGTTAGCCTTCCGACTTTGACGAGCAGGTTAATTAAACTAGCAACAAGCAAATGATTGATCTGAAAAAACTACCCATGGGGTCTACGATAAATAGAAAAGCTGGACAGGGGGTATATAGTAATAAAATTTCAGAATGGTATTAACGTAATGTTATATAAAAACATCAATAAATGTAAATCATTTATTGTTAGTTAAACTAATTCATGAACTCAAAATGAAAATTTTGTTGGTGTACTTTTTCTTTGAAACATGCGAATCAACATTTTGGTATGTTTATTAAATGCAGTAAAATACAATAAAATATATAAAATTTATAATGCTAAAGTATTAATCATAAAACTTACTTTAGAAACAATAATCATATAATGTACGCATCTGCAAAAAGTAAATTTTCCATACGAAGCAAACGTGTCTCTAAACGTAGCACTTGTTTTTATCGCGAGGTAGATACATGTTACACATAACTAGATGGCATCATAAATATTTATACACTATATGTAAATGATGACAATGAGGCATGTAATATGCATCCCTATGTATATAATAGCAGAACAAGTTTATAAATTAATGGATCATTGTACCTATAATTATGTAGCATATCATATAATTATATTTATATACTTCTACACTATTATAATTAAAATTAATCATCATTTTTGTTATATATAAAAAGTCACTTTAAATATCTATAATTAGTGTACTTTAATTAAATTAGTAAATTCTTGTCTTTTTATATTATGTTTTAAACCGTCGATAAAGTTAACAACGGTTATCTAAGTTTAAAAAATGGTGATACTAGATAAAAATATAAAAAAAGGTACAATGAACTTTGATTTCTTTTTATTTCTTTGTCACCCTCTTTATCTTAAGAACTGAATTAGTAGGATTAATGTTTCAAATTCACGTATTGAATCAAGTATGAAGTGTAACATTCGTTACTTTTCAAACGAGAAAACCCGACCCATTTCGAATTTTTGGATTTTTGTTTTCAAGTATTTGCATACATACATACATACATACATACATACATGCATGCATGCATACATACATACATACATACATACATACATATATATATACATATATATATATATATATGTATGTATATATAGATGTATTATTAAATTCTCAGGATCCTTTGATGTTCAATATGCGTTCGAATATTATTTCATTGATTTGTTTACAAAATCTCGAGCTTTATCGTTTATCAACTTTCGGGATAAATGCGTAAATATCTAAATAACATGATATGGCATAGATCATAATATCTTCAAGGTTCAAGGGTTAAAACTAAAAATATAATTATTAAGTCTTCTTTGAATAACAATTTATAAGTTCAGAGAATTTTATGTAATTTATATTTTAGTTTAAGTTTAAATAGATTATGAAACTTGACGGGTGTAAAGTGCAAATAGTATTTAAATTATATTATTATTATTATTATATAAAACCCTACCCAACCCTCCCCCTACCCCTTTTTGCGGCCCGATTTTCCGGCCACCGGAAAACGGCTCCGACCACCTCCAAAGTCCTCCATTTCCGTCTCTTTAACTCATTAATTTAGCCCAACGACTTTAGACTTCAATATTATACGTTAACTAATAGATTAATTGTAATATAATGGCCTAGAATCGTTATTAAATCCCGTAACCATCGCCAGATAACAAGATCAATCAAATTAATACAATTAACACGTTATGGACTCAATTCGTAGTATAAATAGATCATTCTTCACAGCTAAACTCACACTCAGCACCAATTAAAATCAAATTTACACCTATAAGTCGTAATCAAGAAATTTAAGTTTGTTTCCGGCCACCATCGTTCTTATACATTCCGGCAACTGCTGAGGTAATTGATACATGGTTTTATTTCGCAAACGACAATATAATCAAACGTACATGGAACAAAATCAACGATTGATTATCTAGGGTTTTGAATTTTGAAGATGATCCAGAATGCCTTTTATATTAATAATCGTTTTCATACTATAAATTGAATGAAGTATTGGTCTAGTGGTTAGAACCCTCGTGTGTAAACGGTCAGACACGGGTTTGAAACACTGTGTCAGCCTTTTTGTTATATTAGGTATAATTAGTTTTAATCAGTTAGTTTACATAATTAATGAAAACCGTACCTTAAACGAATATTTCATCTAGTCCAACTGGTTAACTCTATGGGGTAATAACACTCAGACCCGGGTTCGAAACCCGGGTCAATCCTCTATTTTTTTTAGATAAACGTTTTAATATAATGTATTATTGTATTAAATCTTATAAATCTTTTTAAAAATCATTATTGAACAATAAAAATAATTTTTAAACTAAATAAAAATTTTATAAATTAAATATAAAATATATTTCATCTTTTTGCACTTAAAAACCAAGTTTTTGTTTTCGTAAATCGGAATTAAAAATCATTTATTAATATTAAATGTGAACTTTAAGTCGTTAAAAATCTTTTTGTTAAGTCATTAATTATAATTTTGAATTATAAACCTTAGTTTAAGTTTTTCAAACATGCAAGCCTCGTATCTTTGCCACTAAAATAATTATATCATAATACTAATCAAGTTGCCGTTAAAACATAAATATTAATATAATAATCAAAAGCCATAAAATTAATAAAATATTAACGAACTCTCAATATAAGCTTATACAATAAATGACCCTGTTAGATTATCGATTGAGTCTCATATTTACATTTATCGTAGCTAGTGTGGATCGCCATTTCGGATTTGTGATGCTTTTGGTTTGTTCGCCGTTCTCAATCTTTTCAACACAGTTGGATTACATTTTTACCTCAATTTCTAAGGTGAGTTTCTCACACCTCCTTTTTAAACGTTTTCATATTTTAGGGGTAGCATATGTATCCTATCAAACCTCAAGAATTACAATTTTTGCTTACAAACTACAATTCATATTATGGACTTGTGTGCTTACTTGCTTATTTGTCTTATACATGGATTTCAAGTGGTTGCCTCAATACGTATAAGTATGACCATACTCCCCCCTTTGCACTCAGGTACATTTGTATCGACTAGAAAAGGGACCTCATATCCGAGTACATTGGTAGCCACAACTTGAAAGGACATTCGTTTGTTCTTTACACTCAGGTCCATTGCATCGAGTGTAAAGAACCCTTATGTGCTCATTTCACAAGTTTCATGGAATTGCATGATTTTTACTTAAACTGTGGGAATCTCAATGCTACAGGTGTAGAAATACGAGGATGAAGGATAGAAGACACGTAGCATACTTAAAGGATATTCAAAGAACAACTTATCATTTCGTTTATTTAATTATTTGTTTACATTTTATATTAATTGATAAACTTGTGTTACATGATGATTTAAATAAAATAATATTATTATGGTCACCTAATAGTGGCACGTGTGTTTGAGCATTCTGTACGTCACACTCAGGCGTTAGCCCGGATGTTACATGTAGCAAAAACAAGACTAGAATAGAGGTAAGGTTTAGTTTAAAGGTTATGTATTTCATGACGGTTTGCCAAACGCTTTGGTACGCTAATGAATCGGACTGTATGGTTTAAGAAAAACATAAAGTTTATAGTAGACGAGTTAATGGGTGTGATTCGGGACCAACGAGTGACGTTTGGACTGTGTAAAAGCAAGAAAAAATTAAGTTGTTATGGTCCAGAACTCTTTGTAGTTGTAAGACGAGCATTGGATGGTTAAAGAAGAAAGCTTATAACAGAAAGACAAGAAAACCGGTTTTGAATTGTATTTAAAGAATGCGATTCGTTTGGAAGAAAACTCGATTCGATTCGTTTAAGACATTTAAATAGATTCGTTTGTAAAACTCGACTCAATTCGTTTGTAATATCGATTTGATTCGTTAATAATACAACACTATTGCACATATTAAATACTCATTATTGCAGTTATGCAATATAACATGATTACAAATATTGAATATACCATATTGCATATATATAAATATATATAGAGCAAAGTTAGTATCAGAAATATTATTTTCCTAAAAGATGTAAGAATTGATTATGAGCGTTAGATCTAATATACCGCATAAGGGCAAGATTGTTAACAACCATATCATGTTAACCAGGATAATATCTAATAATGTTTAATAAAAAGCAAAAAAAAGAAAAAAACCCTGTTAGAGTAGCGTATAGTTGGAGTATTGCATATGGTGCAACGCTATTGCACATATTAAATACTCATTACTGCAGTTATGCAATATAACATGATTGCAAATATTGAATATACATTATTGCATATATATATATATATATATACACACACACACTAACACACACACAACATAATTTCACATATGCACAGCATGGAATTTTATTTAGAATTTTTTATATTTTTGCATATAATATAATACTATTGCATATACGCAATAAAACACGATTGTCTTAATAGTTTTGTTCTCTGCTTGACCATTAATTTATCATATTATTACTAATAGTTCAACTTTTATCATTAGTTAACCATTTTAAGTTCTAACCATTACGTGATCATTTTTTCAAAACAAACAAATTGTACTTTGACATTACGTAACCATCAAACACAATGAAAAGACTGGATTCAAAGTATTGCACTAAATATATATACCTCAATTAGAAGACTAGTTGTTCGGTATTGTCTTTTAAAAAGTATTTCAAAATTTTATTTATTAGATCTTGCAATTTTTAGTTTTATTAATGATTTTGATTGTAATTTTACTTTTCTGAATAACTTATATTAGTTTTTAGGTATTTCAATTACCTAAAAAATGGTTTGTCGATGACGAAACGTGCGTTACGCCTTTTAGAGATGGATGTGGTGGAGGAAATGGGGTTTGGGGTGGTATATCCACTCCTTCCACCTCAACCGGATAAGACAAGAGAATAAGGGGAACCAAGGATATATCGGTTTATATCTAGCACGATGTGCAATAATTAGATATAACAAGGAAATCATAAGAAGCATTCTTTATTTCACTTTCATTAAAATAAGACACATAAAAGAAATTCTATTAGCAACCATGACGTTTATGACTAGGACCTGATGGAACATCACATTGAGGAACGACAAACTTTCTTGGAATGTGTGGAGGTTATGGATTAGGACCTCTAGGAGCTACTCATTGAGAAATGACGAACTTCATATGAACGTGTGGAGGTTCTGCAATAGGAACTCTAGGAGCTACTCGTTGAGTAACGATGAACTTTGAATGAGCATGTGGAGGTTCGGCATTAGAACCTCCATGAGTCACTCATTGAGGAACGATGAACTTCGTAGGAACATGTGGAGGTTCTGGATTAGGACCTCCAGGAGCTACTCATTGAGGAACGACTTCAGACATGTAGTTTGATGAAGGTTCGCCTTCCAATTTTGATGAACAGGTCGATAAAACTAGCAACAAGAAAATGATTGATCTGAAAAAACTACCCATGGCGTCTATGATAAATAGGAAGGTTGGAGAAGGGCTTGTATAGTAATAAAATTTCAGAATGGTATTAACGTAATAGTATATGAAAACATCAATAAACGTAAATCATTTATTGTTAGTTAAACTAATTCATGAACTCAGAATGAAAATTTATTGGTGTATTTTTTATTTGAAACATGCGAATCAACATTTTGGAATGTTTATTAAATACGGTAAAATACAATAAAATATATAATGATAAAGTATTAATCATAAAACTTACATTAAAAACAACATATAATCATATAATTTACGCATCTTCAAAAAGTAAAATTTTCATGCGAAGCAAACGAGTCTCCAAACGTAACACTTGTTTTTATGGCGAGGTAGATACATGTTACACATATAACTAGATGAAATCATAAATATTTACACACCATATGTAAATGATGATAATGAGGCATGTAATATGCATCCCTATGTATATAATAACACAACAGGTTTATAGATTCATGGATCATTGTACCTATAATTATGTAGCATATCAAATAATTATATTTATATACTTCTGCACTATTATAATTAAAGTTAATCATCGTTTTTGTTATTTATAAAAAGTCACTTTAAATATCCATAATTAGTGTACTTTAATTAAATTAGTAAATTCTTGTCTTTTTATATTATGTTTTAAACCGTCGATAAAGTTAACAACGGTTATCTAAGTTTAAAAAATGGTGATACTAGATAAAAATATAAAAAGGTATAACAATAAACTTTGATTCCTTTTTATTTCTTTGTCACCCTCCTTATCTTAACAACTGAATTAGTAGGATTAATGGTTCCAATTCAAGTATTGAATCAGATATGAAGTTAGAACCAGACCAGAATAGAAGTAAGCTTTAGTTTAAAGGTTATGTATTTCATGACGGTTTGCCAAACACTTTGGTAGGCTAATGAATTGGACTGTATGGTTTAAGAAAAACATAAAGTTTATAGTAGACGAGTTAATGGGTGTGATTCAAGACCAACGAGTGACGTTCGGACTGTGTAAAAGCAAGAAAATTAAGTTGTTATGGCCCAAAACTCGTTGTAGTTGTAAGATGGGCCTTGGATGGATGAAGAAGAAAGCTTATAACAGAAAGAAATGAAAACCAATTTTGAATCGTATTTAAAGAATGTGTTTCGTTTGGAAGGAAACTCGGTTCGATTCATTTAAGAAGTTTGATTAGATTCGTTTGTAAAACTCGACTCGATTCGTTTTTAATATTCAATTGGATTCGTTTGTAAAACTCGATTCGATTCATTTGCAATATTCAATTCCATTCGTTTGTAAAACTCGACTCGATTCGTTTGTAATATCGATTTGATTTGTTTGTAATACAACGCTACTGCACATATGTAATACAATATTATTGCATATGTTCACTACATTAACTTTTTTTATTTCCTTTTATTTTTAATTTTATTTTTTCCCCTGAATAATATCTACATATAAGAATGAAGAAAGAAAAAAAATTTACAAATATTTTTTTAAACGAAAATTGAAAATATTTTTTATTAGTCCTCAAGTTATCTATCTAAGTAATCTTGATTATACACACACATATTAATATATATAGACAGAGCAAAGTTAGAATAAGAACTATTATTTTACTAAAAGGCGTAAGAGTTGTTTATAACCGTTTGGCTAATATACCACATAAAGGCAAGCTTGTAAACAACCATATCATGTTAATTATAGAATTGAATTATAATCCCTATAAAAAACCATATCATGTTAACCCTGATTATATCTATTAATGTTTAAAAGAAGCAAAAAAAAAAAGAAAAAAAAAAGAAAAAAAAAAAAAACCATTGAAGTAGCGCATAGTTGGAGTATTGCATATGGTATAACACTATTGCACATATATATTACTCATTATTGTAGTATGATTGTAAATATTGGATATACATTATTGCATATACATTTATAAGGAGAGAATCAAGAGAGAACTCCTTAAATAGAAATAGAGAAATAGAGAACTAATAAAGAAATATTTTTAATTTAATTAAAAAAATATTTTTAAATTTCTTTTTCTTTTATCCTTCTTATAGGTTGTTACTCTTTACTAGAAAAAACTATAAAAATAAATAAATAATTAAAAAAAACTCGTTGTAGTACACATATGCAATACATTGACTTTTTTTTAAACATATATGCACTAGTGTGTATTTTGATATGTGTAATAGTATTGAATAACATATATGCAATTTTTCATATTTTATTAGTACAATAGTGTTATATTATATAAAAAATAAAAAAAATCAATATAGTGCATATGTGTATTAGTGTTGTATTACATATATGCGATAGTGTGTATTGCATACAATTATTAGTTTTGTATTTGTATATATTCAATAGCGTGTATTGTATAATAAAATTGTGTTGTATTATATGCAATAAAACACTATTGTATATATGCAATACACATTAGTGCACATTTACACTACATCGACGGATTTTTTTATGAACAATATCATCTCATTATAAGGAGGAAAGAAAAAAAATCACAAAATATTTTTTTAAAAAAGTTAAATATAATAATTCTTTATTAGTTCTCTAGTTCTCTCTAGATCTCACCCCTATATATATATATATACACACACACACACAAAACAATTGCACATATGAACTACATGGACTTTTATTTAATTTTTTTTATATTTTTGCATATAATACAACACTATTGCACATACACAATACAACAGGATTGTCTTAATAGT
This sequence comes from Bidens hawaiensis, assembly GCF_021521415.1. Taxonomy (NCBI): domain Eukaryota; kingdom Viridiplantae; phylum Streptophyta; class Magnoliopsida; order Asterales; family Asteraceae; genus Bidens; species Bidens hawaiensis. The sequence continues at coordinate 193,336 of NW_027494835.1, forward strand.
TTTGATCTCTACTTGACCATTAATTTATCATATTATTACTAATAGTTCAACTTTTATCATTAGTTAACCATTTTAAGTTCTAACCATTTCGTGATCATTTTTTCAAAACAAACAAATTGTACTCGGCAAGATGGATTTTTATTTATACTTTTTTTTTATATTTTTGCATATAATAAAACACTATTTCACATGTACAATAAACACTATTGCATATACGCAATACAACACGATTGTGTTAATAGTTTTGATCACTGCATGACCATTAATTTATTATATTATTACTAATAGTTCAACTTTTATCATTAGTTAAACATATGAAGCTCAAACCATTACGTGATCATTTTCTCAAATCAAATGAATTGTACTCCGGCATTACGTAACCATTAAACACAATGAAAAGATTTGATTCAAAATATTGCATTAAATCTATATACCTCATTTAGAAAACTAGTTGCTTAGTATTGTCTTTTTAAAAGTATTTTAAATTTTATTTCTTTGATCTTGCAATTTTTAGTTTTATTAATGAATTTGATTCTAATTTTACTTTTCTGAATAACTTATAATAGTTTTTAGGTATTTGAATTACCTAAAAAATGGTTTGTCGACGACGAAACATGCTTTACGCCTTTTAGAGATGGTTAGAGATGGATGTGGTGGAGGATATGGGGTTTGGGATGGATATATTCACTCCTTCTATAACACCCCGGCTTAAAGGGAAACGCCTAAGTGTGTCGTACAGATTGCTCAAAAGACATGTGAAATTATTAAGTGTCAATATTATCATTTATTAATTTCCACATCAAAACACATGTTTGAGAACAAAGAATACAAGGAAATATAAATACAACTAAACATTTTGTCAATTTCTTTAAATAACCTAAGTATAGTGTCTTCTCCATGTATCATCCTTTAATGCTTGAACAAATGTAGCATATTTATAAAATAATGTCAACCATATGAATAGTTGGTCAGTTCACACACTTTGATATAATACATAAAATTCATACAATTCCATGAAACTTGTGAAAAGCGCAAATAAGGGTACTTTACACTCAAATCAATGGTCCTGAGTGTAAAGAATAAATGAAGGTCCTTTCCTGTTAGGACAACCAACGTACTCGGATAATGAGGTCTCTTTTCCACTTGAAACAAAAGGTCCTGAGTGCAAAGGACGTATGATCATAATTATAGAGGCAACCACTTGAAATCAATGCACGTAAGCAAGTGAGGAAGTAAACACACAAGTCCATGTAATGAATTGTAGTTTTTAAATGAAATCATAAATACTTTGCATTTTGTAAGATACATATGCTACCAACAACAGTAATAAAAGCGTGAAAAGGGGGTGTGAGAAACTCACCTTTGAAATAGATGATAAACGAGAAACGAAATTCGAAAGCAACCGAAAGTGCGTTAAAGAACTCGGAAAGATTGAACTTCTCAAACTATGAATAGAAATTTAAAGACTAACTAACAGGATTATACGGGTTAATTATTTAGTTTTAAAGATGTTGCGTTATATAATTTATTATCTTAAGGAATGGATTATTTTATATTATTCTAAGTCTTAACGGAAATTTTAACGGTTTATATTATTTTAATATTATAATTTTAACACTAATGTGAGAGTTACGATATTACGTTGTCAAGATCGGGAACTCGTTTTACACTAAAACAGTTGACAAAAACACACAAATGAAATCAATATATAAAGACCAACTGATTATATCCGGCGAATCAGTTATAATAAGGATGCTGGTATAGAATAATGATTGTCTAAAAACACTCACAAATATACAAAAAAGATTTCTGGTATATCATAATATTCACTCAAGAACAATGAAAGTGTTTTGGGTTTGCATGAAAAGTCTAGGGTTTCGTATTCAATGGCGGCTGTACTAGGTTTGCATGAATGAGGTCTTAGTCTCTCATTAATCGTTTATGCACGCGTACCTATGATGTAAACCTAGTATTCTTTATATAGACCCATAGACGTTCCATCTAGAAGCCCTAATAATTACAAAATACAAGTGTAACCTAGGTCTTCAAGTATGATAAATCCTTGCCGAGCAAACCTTGTAACATTGAGTATATCGAAACATGTCTTCGAGAAACCTTTACTTAGAATATTTTCCTTAGAAAATATTCTACTCCAGCAGAATTCAATCTTTATAACTTATCCCAACTTTGCTCGGACAAATCCCACGAGCAAACATATTCTTCTATATCTCTTCAATCTTCACTAAGGTTTATTGTGAACAACTCTAGTAAGCTCGGGTGCTGAAACATACTCGAGATTGAACCTTGCTCGAAGCTTTACGTGGATTATATTGAGATCACCATTTATTGTATCCATACTCGACCCACCAAAATACTTGTAAACTTTAATTGGTTTATGCTCGGATAGATCAAGTGTTTGCTCGGATAGCAAACTGTGCTTGATGAAGAACATCCTTGCTCGACGAAGTGTAGCTTGCTCGAAACTTTAAACACTTAGAAGAATTCCAGAACATAATCTTACATGTGTAAGATATCATGCTCGAGCTAGTAAAAGTCGTGCTCGAAGGTCCAAGCTTGATCGAGAAGATTCCAATCTTCCTAGTCAATTTTCTGACCCAACAATCTCCCCCTAGATTTAAACAAACTCAGATGTGCCAAAACATACTTGTGTTACTTACACTTCGTTCAAAATACACATCAAATTTCATACGAAAATCAAATTACATTACACAATCAGATTCTGCGTCCAGGGCATTACACATCAAATAACATAAACATGAAATTACACAAAAAGATAAAATTACATAGAAAGATAAAAAACTACAAGCATCAGATAATAGTCACTTCAGCACATAACCGCGATTTTACCTTTGATCATGCCTCCTAGCCTTGTTGATATTTCTGTTTCTTACGGCAGTGGCTCTTTCTTGAAACATGTCCAGCTCAACATAATCTTGAGAAAGCAAAGGTATCTCGAATTCCTTGATATCTGTCAAGTCCTTGATATGAATGAACTCTAGTTCAGAGTGATTTTCTATTATCCCCATCACCTCTCCTTCCAGTTCCACTCCTTTTGTTAAAGCCAATATTAGCAATCCTGCCATTTCTTTGTGCTTCTGAGTTTGACACAGTCATTTCCCTCCTCATTGCAATGCTTTCCGTTAAAGTTCTTCTTAGAGGAGTCGGAGCTGGAACTTCTCTTCTGGTGCTTGAACTTGCATGTAGATTTCTTCTACTCATCTCTCTCCCTTCAGTTTGTCCAAATGAAATTTCAGAGATTCTAACTTCAGACAACCTCTTGTTCCTGATGGCCTTCTCTATCTCAGAGTATTTCAATTTTCTTTTCTTATCAAGTAAAGGAAATCCAGCTCTATGTTGATCATGTAAGTATTTTGAGAGCTCATTCCTTTGTTGTCTTGCAAATCTGTCTTTATTCTGATAATCATACAGTTTCAAAATTGCCATTTCGTCAAGCTGTTCACGAGTGAACTCCCTGAAATCATCCTTGAAGATTATTACCTTTTCTTCTCCATCCTGCATAATCACTTTCAGTGTTTTGGACCTTGCATCCAAGGTCAGGTTTATAGGCAGATTTAAATTGGTTCTTGGTCTTTCTTACCTATGCAATTCAGCTCTGATCAATGGTATCTGAATTCTGGATGTTGAGGATCGGTGTGATGATGGTCCTTTTGAAGATGATACTTCTTTTAAGTATTTCTTCTGAGGTTAATCATACGTCTTCTTTATCTCTTCTTTTGTCTTCATCACAAGCTAAAAGTAATGTTCACCTCTTTTGCATAAAATGCTGATCATGTTAGCCATTTCTTTGTCAATTATAGCCTCATAGTCCGCTGGCTCTGGCTTAACATTCACAGGCTCTGTCATAGTCTTTTTTAGTCTCTCCATCTCTTCCATCCTCTTCACTTCTTCATTATACAATTTTAGCTCTCTTTCATAAATCTCTTTCATTTCACCTTTTGATAATCTTTCAATTTCCTCATAACTCATCCCTTTAGTCTTCAACAGCTTCTTTAGAATATGAACTCTTTCTTTATCCTCAAATCAATCATTGACCTCATCTGTTTCTTCTCATTCAATATTTTTGGTTTCTCTTCTTAAATCTTCTTTCTTTATTTCCTCTCTTTCAGATCTTTCCTTTTCTTGTTTAAAAGCAATTATTTTCTTTACTGTGTTAAGCTTCTCCTCAATCTCTTTCTCTGATAACTCTTTAACATGTTTGAAGTTATACCCATGATCCATTAGAAATTTAATTTTACTATCATACTTTTTCAACTCATCAACTTTATTTGGTTTCTATTTTGCCTTCTTTTCTTGTTCTTCCCTCTCTCTAGCAGACACCATTTTAAACAGATTATCAATATTCTCAAATGTTTGTTTGTTTAAGTATGATACTACATAATTATTCACAATCAAATAAATTCTCTTCCTTGTTCTCTTTTTACATCCTTTTGCCAAGTTTATGATTTCATCAGCTGACATTATTTGTAAGTGTTTTGGATCATATTGCATACACTTCAAAAATTCAATCTTCTTGTCTAAGTCTCTTCTCTATTCTTCTCTTCTCTTGCCTCTTTTGCCTCATTTAATTCCTTTATAGCTTCAAAATTCATTCCAAACTTGAGCAAGGCTATTATTCTTGGATCTTTCTTACGAAGTTCATCAAATCTTTCTTGCATATTTCTCCTATGCTATTCAGTCAAATGAACTTGAGTAAAAAAGTAAGGAATATGGGTGTCGAAAGAGTAAAAAAGGCATGACTCTCAATTCTAAGGGCTGAGTTTGAGTCATTAAAGATGAAAGATGGAGAAACCATCGATGATATCTAGGGAAAATTAAACGGGCTAGTCTCCAAAGCCGTAAAGCTTGGCGCAACAATTGCTGAATCTGACATGGTCAGGAAACTCCTTGACCCCATGCCAGATCGCTCTACTCAAATCGTTGCAACAATCGAACAATTCTACAATGTTGACAACATGAAGTTAGAAGAAGGCATAGGGAGACTTAAAGCATATGAAGAACGAATCAAAGGAAAAGACGACTCAAGTATGAAGGATAGGAAACTGTTGTTTACTCACTCACAAGGAAAGTATAAGCAGCAAGCTGGTCATCGTCCTAAGCAAGGATAAAATCATAATAATTACAACGGTCGTGAAAAAGCCGTGGGCATGGAAAGCCATTTAGACAAGACCGTGGAGGTCAAGGATCAACGTCAAATTATCGAAAGGATCAGTCAAAGTATAAAGACAAAAGTAAAGTAAAGTGCTACCAATATAACGAACTTGGTCATTTGTTGGGCCGTATTTTGTGGTTTATGTTTGTAGTTTTGGATTTGGTTTTGGTTTATTTGGGCTTTTGTATGTAAACCGAGATCTGTTAATCTCGATGGGCTTGAGTTGGGTTTAGGCCCAGTTGGTAGGATATACACAGAACTTATATTAACGATATTAGGTTGTTCGTTCCTTATCATTCAACTGTGTAAGTTGTTAAGGGCTTAAGCACCCGAAGTATAATATACGTGTGTTTTGAAGCGTCTTCGTTGTTTTACTTGTGTTCTTGGTTGTTTTATAGAATCGGCTTAGTGATTAGTTTCTGCCTAATCACCGAGTTTCTTGATATCACATTGAAAGATCCGTCACAGGACTTACAATTGGTATCAGAGCCTATAGACCTATTCTAGGCTCGGTTATTGGTGATATCAAAGATTCTATCGTTGATCTAAGAAGGTATATTTTGTTGAAGGTTTTTGGATCTCGAAGAAGATTGTTCTTCGTGTTCTTCGACTGGTGAAAGCTTTGTTCAGAATAGATTCTGGTATATCTCATATTTAATTTAAATCCCATAATTCTCGGGATTTAGTTAAATATTCAAGATTTGCCATATCTTGTGCTATTCCTAGTTCTCGGGTCGATTTTCAAGTTCTCGGGAAGATCTCAAGGTTCACGGTAAATATTCAAGGTTTTCGGGAAGATTTACAAGTTCTCGGGTTGAAGTCGTCGTTCTTGGGTTGAATTCATCGTTCTCGGGCAACTCCTTGAGTTCTCGGGAAATTTTTGCTGTTTTCGATCATTTTATCCGGTTCTCGGTTAAGGATATTATGGAACAATCAACTGTCAGTACGTCTTCCAATGCCACTCTTCATCAAGAACTTGACTACATCATGGGGACCACCACTCGTGTTCCATGACTACTGAAATCAGAAGGGTTTGCTGAGTGGAAATTCATATTTGAGAAGTACGTAAAAGCAAGAGATGCGAAACTATGGAGAAGCATAGTTAGAGGTCCTCAGGTTATTACCTATTAAAGAGAAGGTTCTAAAGAAGTGGAGACTAAGCTGATTGAGTCATATACCGATGCAGATTTTGACATTGTGGAGCAAGATGAGAAGGCTCTAGCTACCTTGACCACGGCATTTTCGCTTGAAATTGCCTTGGGATTTAGAGAATTGAACTCTACCAAAGCACTCTAGGAGGCTCTCATTGAAGTGTTTGAAGGTAATGAGGACATGAGGAGAAGTAGGCAAGATCTCCTTAGACAACAGTTTAACATGTTTAACTATGTTCTGGGAGAGTCTCTTGAAAAACAGCTTAATCGGTTCATCTCGTTGATCACGGAGATCAGGTCTGCAAATATAAACCTCACATCTGCCGATATCAACAACAAGCTAGTCAATTCTTTGCCACAGAACTGGGATTTAAATGTGGCTGTTATTAAGAAGACCAAAGATCTGGCCAGACTGACACTCTCTAAGTTGATGGCGATCATCAAGGCTTGTGACATGGACGACAAGCAACATGCTATCAATAATGCAAGCACCTACAATACTGCTGGTTATGGCATTACGGCTAACAATGCTTTGGTCTCACAAGACAACTTCTCACTGTTCAAAAGTCAGTCAGCTCAACTACAGCAGACTCAGCAGACATTCTCCATGTTCAGGTCATCTCAAGGTCAACCCATTCTACAACCTACACCAGCAGCTACTGTCTTCTTTCCACAACCAACTCCTTCACCGAAATCGTAAGCTTTGCTGACCACCTCCGGCCAGTCTCCTACTCAAGTTCCTCTCATTTCCAAAGAGACTAAAGAGAACATAGCGTTAATGGTAGGTTTTATGAACTGCTATAATGCCTTTCTTGCAGGAGACCTAGTACACCCTGTCGTGGCTGCTGAGCTAGATCAAATACATCCTGATGATGTGGAGGAGATGGATATCTCTTGGCAAATTGCCATGGCTGTCTTTAGAGCCAAGAAGTTCACCAAGAGGACCGGAAGGAACAACTGGAATGTGCCTGCTAATCAGAAAGTGGGGTTCAACAAAAGTTCTCTAAGGTGCTACAACTGTCATGAGCCGGGTCATTTTTCTCGTGAATGTACCAATCCAGCCAAGGAAGGAAATCGAGAAAGAGCAATGGTTCCAGTACATGGTGGAAGAGAAGAAAATATGGCTGGTTCAAGCACGGGTGAGAGAGGTTTGGTGGTTCAGAACTTCTCTTAGGAGGATCAAATAGCAGCACTGAGTTTGAGCAATGAAGTTGCTAATTTTGCTGAGGTGAATGTTGATGAAGAGAAGAATGGTGTTGAGGAGCAAGTCAGGGATCTTCAGCATGCTTTCATGGCCTTCGCCTCTGCAAAACAAACTGAGGTAAGTCCTATACTTTGTTCTCAATCGTGCATTGAAAAAGTGGGATTGTATAAAATACATAACACTAACCTAATGAGGGAAATGAAGGGTGTAAAATATGAAAACTCAACACTTAAAAAACTTGAACAAGCTTTAAAAGATAAAATAGAGGCACAAAAACAAGATTTCTCCAAACTGCAATATGATTTTAGCATAAAATGCTGTCACCATATCGATGCTAAAAGGAAAATCGATGAACTAACTGCCGAGTTAGAAGCATCGAAATTGGAGATAGTAAAACTAACAAATAAGTTTGACAATGCTGAATTCAACTTTTAAAAATTTGATGTCTCTAGTGTTGTCGTTGAGTCAATGATAGAAAATCAATTAAAATGGAAGGAAAACAAGGGTATGGGTGTTGGGTATAACGCGGTCCCCCCTCCATACAACAATAATTATACGGGTCTTCTTATTACCAAGGAAGAAGAAGAAGAAGAAGAAAAAAAAATACTTGCAGTATGGTAAGTCAACTGCAACTGGCAAGGGTATGGTTGATACAGACTCGGCAACTGAATCATCCTCAGGGGTGAATGATTCTAACATGTCTAGCTCGTGTGCAGATGAAGTAATAATTGAGGACCGGACTGACGAAGATGATGAATCACCTATTAACTCTACTGTCTCTTTAAATTTGCCAGTTTTGTCTATTTTAAACAATAATGCTACTGATGTGTGTGTGGGCTCTGTTTTTAAGAGCAAAGACAATCGTTTGGTTACTTTTTCTAGAACTTCAAAAGGCAGTGATATGTCCTTTAATGAAACTGATAAACTTAAAACCAAAATAAACCTTTATCACCTAAGTTTATGAAAGAAATAAACTCTTGTAATGTTAAAAGTGAAGTCTCTAATGATAGGTTCAAAGATGGAGAAACAAGCTCACACAACAGAGCAAGACCGGAAATAGGCCACAATGATTTCTACATTAAAAGGCAAACCTGTTTCAACTGTGGCATTCCCAGTCACATTTCTAGAAATTGCTCTCGTCTCCCGTACATCCCATATTATAAACGTCATCAGAGGACCATGTCTCATAATGCCTACAAAAACTTTCATTCAAATAATTCAAGGTATTATGAAACAACGCGCTCTGAAGGAAATTGGAGAAGAGTCAAGGCTGACAGGTCAAGCTTTCATCAGACCAAGCCCATTGTGACTTAAAGGCGGAATGGAAACTTGATTTCGGTTCCAAGACCGAAGTGGGTCTCTGAACCGAAAACGTCTAAAAGGACAAAGCCGGCCGAGTTTTCTATCCGCAAACCAGAGACTAAGACAACCACTTGTGTAAATAACAAAGTTTTCAAACAGAAATACAATTGGTTGCCCAAGTCCCCGATAACAAAGTCCTCAACGTCTTCAAGTTCGATGTTTTATAATGATGAGGATATGTCATTGCAACCCGTAACACGGTTAACCAAGTCAGGCTTACCCAGAACTACTATGGAGTGGGTACCCAAAACTAACTAATCTCGCATACTGTGCAGGAACAGCTATGGAGGAATATTATCAGACCATGGTTTGTTAATAGTGGCTGTTCCAGGCACATGACGGGAGACATATCTTAGCTAAGTGGCATTCGAATATTTAACGGCGGATATGTTTCCTTTGCGGGAGGAGAAAAAGGGAAGATTACTCAGAAGGGTACCGTGAGTAATGGAGTTTTAAAGTTTGAAAATGTTAACTATGTTCCTGAACTGAAGCACAGTCTGCTCAGCGTGTCACAAATTTGTGATAAGGGTTTTTCTACACACTTCACCAACAAAGAATGTTTGATTCTGAAACCTAGTATTGTCATTCCAGAGGAGTGAGTCCTGGTAAGATCTCAAAGAAAAGATAATACCTACCTGATTGACATGAACAAGAACGTTCCTGACGAAATTACATACTTGTTCTCTAAATTGTCGAAACATAATGCCATGTTGTGGCATCGTCGCCTTGGTCATGCAAATGTCAAAATTCTGAACTGTCTTGCAAAGAATAATATTGTCCGCGGCTTGCCTGTTAAAGACTTCATGACTATCGAGAAGTGCGTTGCCTGTGCGTTAGGGAAGCATCATCGGAAATCACAAAAGCCAAAGCGGGTAAATACCATCTCTAGTGTCTTTCAATTGATTCACATGGACTTGTTCGGTCCAGTTCACATCTTGAGTTTATCCCGTAACAATCACTGTCTGGTCATCACCGACGACTACTCCCGTTTCACTTGGGTGTTTATCGAATAAAGGTGAAACAGCTGACTTAGTCAAGAAGTTCGTGGTGCTTATGGAAAATCAACTGAACCTAAAGCTCAAGGGAATTCGTTGTGGCAATGGCATGGAGTTCAAGAACTCCACACTGAATCATCTTTGTGCCAAAAAGGGAATCTTTCGTTAGTATAGCTCAGCTCGTACCCCCAGCAGAATGGTGTTGCAGAAAGAAGGAATCGTACTTTGATCGAAGCTGCAAGAACAATGTTATGTGATTCAAAGTTGCCATTATTTTTCTGGGCTAAAGTGATCAACACAGCGTGTTACGTTCAAAATAGGGTGTTGATCAACAAATCTCTGATGAAAACTCCCTACGAAATTGTTTATGGTCCCAAGCCCACAATCATACACTTTCGAGCCTTCGGGTGTCCATGCACTTTGCTGAATCTTGAGTCAACTCCTAAGTTCAAAACCAGGGCAGATGATTGTTATTTCGTTGGTTACGCTGGTCGAACTGCCTATAGAGTCTACAACAAGGCATCGAAGCAGATTGTAGAGTCATATGATATGCGCTGGTTGGAAGAAATGAGACAGATGCTCGTGTGGGGCCTAACTGGTTGTTTGACTATGACACTCTGTTCAAATCATTCAATCTGGCTCCTGTGTTTGATTCTAATAATTCGGGGGGGGGGGGGGGGACACTGCTACTGTCGATGACGAAGAAGAGTTTCCTATTAATATTCAAAAGGTTCCTATCTTGAGTGTGGATCCGTCTGAACCCTCAGATGCCACTCAGCCGTCATCAGAAGATCTGGAAGAGAATATCACTGACACTGTATCCCATAAGAACCCTCTCCAGCAGAGTTGTCACCGGTTGAGGGGGAGTGCGTTATTCCTCAGATCTTCGGTAGCACTCTATTCCCTGATGCAATTCCAAATGAATATGTTGCCAGTACCTCGTACTCGCATAGTATTGCAGCATCGGGAAGGACGAACCCTCTCACCGAAGTCCTCGAAGAGCCAACCAATTTGCCAGCAAACTATTCTGTTCCTGATTACTCCACTCCATCAAGAATTCAACGGGATCACCCCATTGACAGTATTATTGGTCCCATTGAAGCTGGCGTCTCAATAAGAAGGCAAACTGGAACAATCAACAATTGCTTGTATTCTTGCTTCATTTCACAAATTGAGCCTAAGACAGTTGGCATGGCTCTGCAAGAACCAAGCTGGGTTGACGCCATGCATGAGGAACTCAATCAATTTGAGAAACTGAGGGTCTGGAGGTTGGTTGAATTACCCGCAGGAAAGAAGTCACTTGACACGAGATGGGTTTTTCGCATTAAGCAGGATGACTTGGGTTTTATCATTAGAAACAAGGCAAGGCTTGTGGTTCATGGTTTTCGACAAGTTGAGGGTTTGGATTATACTGAGGTGTACACTCCAATGGCTCGTCTTGAGGCCATTCGGATTTTCTTGGCATATGCATCGTACATGGGTTTCACAGTCTATCAGATGGATGTCAAGATAGCATTTTTGTATGGTGAGGTAAAGGATGAAATTTATGTGGATCAGCCACTGGGTTTTGTTGACTCCAAGCATCCGTCGTATGTTTATAAGTTGGACAAGGCTCTCTACGGCCTTCATCAGGCTCCTCGATCATGGTATGCAACGTTGAATGCTCATTTGTTGGAGCACGAGTAGAGGCATGGAACCATTGATCAGACACTGTTTATAAAGATTGTCGAAAAGGATCTGATCTTGGTTTAAATTTATGTGGATGACATCATCTTCGGTTCTACTAGCACTGCTCTCTGTTCTGAATTTGAAAAGGTGATGAAGAAACGGTTTGAAATGAGCTCATTGGAGGAAATGACGATGTTTCTGGGTTTGCAAGTTCGTCAAAGCTCGACAGGCATTCTACTACATCAAGGGAAATACGTAGAGGATATGTCGGCTAAATTTGAGTTTGAAGACTCCAAAAGTGTGGCGACGCCTATGGCTGAAAGACCTCTTCTGTCTTCAGATCCCGATGGGAAACCCGTAGATCAAACATACTATTGGTCGATGATCGGGTCTCTGATGTATCTTACTGCCAGTAGTCCTGACATCATGTTCACAGTCTGTCAGTGCACTCGCTTCCAGGTTAATCCTAAACTCTCTCATCTAATTGCTGTTAAACGAATTTTTAGATATCTGAATGGACAACCGAAGCTTGGTCTTTGGTATCCAAGAATTCAGAACTTGACTTGCATGCTTTTGCTGACGGCAATTATGGAGGTGATGATATTGACAGGAAATCTACGTTTGCTAGATGTCAATTCTTGGGAGATCGGCTCATATCGTGGCAATGCAAGAAACAACAAGCGGTGTCCAAAAGCACTGCTGAGGCTGAATATGTTGCTGCTTCTGCTTGATGTTCTCAGGTCATATGGATGCAACATCAATTGCTGAACTACGGTTTGGAATTTCTTAACACTCCTATCTTTTGTGATAATGATGTTGCGATTGCCATTGTTAAAAACCCGGTTCAACATTCTAAAACCAAGCACATCGATATCAAAATTCATTTTATCCGTGACTGTTACGACCGGAAGCTAATTCATCTTGAACAGGTCCAAACTGATAATAATGTGGCGGACCTATTTACGAAACTGGTCAGAACAGCCAGATTCAATGTGCTTGTAGGGTTTCTTAAGATGTTAGGTTTTGAAGACTGAGTATTTTTGATATTTTTTTTTCTTATCATAATTTCTGTACATATTTAGGGGGAGAAAAAGAAAAATACAAAAAAGAGTGTGTGTGTGTGCGCGCGCTTAAAAAAAATTCTTTCACTGAAAATTATGTCGGCTGCCTAAGTTTGAGGGACACATTTTATTATGTGTTTGGTCCTACCTGTAGACACATAGGATGGCCATTCACCTGAAAACTAAAGGCAACTGAGGTGAGTGAATTTAGAGTGTCTTCAGGGTTACCATTTGGGATGTGATAATATTATTCAGCTAAAGCTTATTAGAAGCTTAAAACATTTTCAAACGAAAATTGATCCAACCTTTGAGACATGATAGATAAATTGATTTTGTGTGCCTAACGTGTGAAGTTATTAAGCTAAAAAGGCTCTTGATAAGTCATTGATGTGTATGATAGCTTTCTATGATAAGTAAAAGTGATATAAACTAAATTTGCTAAACTTTTATGGAGAGTCATTTTGAAGATGCGTGCATGTCTCTAGATACATCTCTCCGAATGATAGGCAGAAAAGTAATTACCCAGTCATACACGAGCCCGTTAGTGACTTGATTGCCAAAAGTATTTAAAAAAAATTATTGTTATATATATGTATGTATCATTCATTTTTAAAAAAATAGCTTAAAGGGGCTCCAGGAACTGCAGGGGTGGGGCATACTAGTAAGTCCTAAACACCCTGAATGTAAGGCTTGTAAGTCCGGGCGGCATATAAGTTCAACGTTCAACCTTAAAGCCAAAAAGAAATATTTATTTTGTTTAACGTTGGAGTCAAATTGAGGTGATCTAGGGAAAGCCAAATATGCCTTGAGAAGAGATAGGGGGCATCATAGGTCCATGAGTGATGTCCATACTAGCTTTATGCCTAATTGAATCTAATCATATCACTGGCGCAATGAAAATCATACTAAGTCTCTAAATACCTGCTATCAACCTTTTCACTATGTCACGATAATGCTGAAAATGGATAATCGTGAAAGTATCTTAATCAAAATGGGTGCTTGTTTTCAAACAGCTGAAATTTGATCCCAATATATGTTGATTTTTCTGAAGACTGGATTGTTAAATTACTTTTGTTTTAGTTTAGTTTTTTTTATTCAAATTTTATTTTATTTTATTTACCTCATATCTACTCGTGTCAAAACAGATGTCTTTAAGAAATCAATCTTTAATTGGGTTTTTGTTTATTTCTCAAAATGAGTGGGTCAATTCTTTAGCCCAATGAATTTACTTGTTTTCGGCCTAATCATGTTGGCCCAGAAAATTCACTGAGATGAGTTTTCGGCTCATAATATCTGTTCTCGGCCTATACATGTTTTTGGTTCCTAAGTGTTCTTGGCACAGATGGAGGCGTCTTGGAAGTTTAAAAGCCACTCATTACACTCTATTAATAATTCTTGAAATTTGCAACTTCCTATATCTTCCAAAATCTTCTTAAAGTATAACCATCAAATCTTTCACCTTCTCGCCGTCATCAATCTTTTCTTGTCCCCCTTAGTTTTCAAACGGGTTTCTTTAAAAGGTAATGAAATCTAACTCAAGTGTTTCCATAATCAGTATGGTTGAGGGGTTTGCGGTGATGTTTGATTGAGATATTAGATGCGTTCGGTTCATGGTTTTGGTAGGATGATTTGATTTATTTTAAAGTTACTGAATGTCGTTTAGTCATCATTTGCAGTTACAGGTTTGATCATCAATGGTGATTGGCGATAGGTAGATGACGACGAAGGGTATTCTCAGGTTTTCGGTGTGGACTGATCAGATCCTCCTAATCAACCAGAGAGATCGTCGGATTAAAAGCATTTTGAGGCGTCCTCGGTCAAACCATGACCGAGGATTCGTTGGTTCTACCAAAGATACATCGTATTTGACGTTTCTAAGTCGATCAAGCCTAAGAGTTGGTGCTGTTTTCACTAACCAAAATCATGATCATCTACTTCTGTAGGGAAGTAGCATGACCTGTGCTGGATTACTGGCCGGGGTTCTTATTACTGGCTAAGTGTCTATTTAGAAGCCACAGTATATACACCGGAAGGAAGAAATGAAGGTGTAGAAGCATGTTAGATGTCTACGGTTGGCATTTTTGACAAGAGCTAAATTGAAGCAATAAACCAAGGGGGAGAATGTTGGGCCGTATTTTGTGGTTTATGCTTGTAGTTTCGGGTTTGGTTTTGATTTAGTTGGGCTTTTGTATGTAAACCGAGATCTGTTGATCTCGATGGCTTGAGTTGGGTTTAGACCTAGTTGGTAGGATATATATAGAACTTATATTAACGATATTAGGTTGTTCGTTCCTTATCAATCAACCGTGTAAGTTGTTAACGGCTTAAGCACCCAACGTATAATATACGTGTGTTTTGAAGCGTCTTAGTTGTTTTACTTGTGTACTTGGTTGTTTTATATAATCGGCTTAGTGATTAGTTTCCGCCTAATCACCGAGTTTCTTGATATCACATTGAAAGATCCGTCACTTACATCATTACGCAACCGAGTGTCAAAAATCCAAGAATAAAGAAGAAGCCAATATTGTTCAAACTGAACAAGTAATAAAAACTCTCCTGTTAGCTAGCTGCAGCTCCAAACAGGAAGATGTAATTTGTCTCAATAAAGAAAAGATAACACTAAGAAAATCCGAAGCCGAACCAAGTAATAAATATATATGGTACTTAGACAACGGAGAAAGCAACCATATGACAGGCATTAAATCTCATTTCTTTGAATTAAATGAACATTAATGGAGAATTAAAATTCGAAGATGGTTTGCATGTGAAAATAAGAGGGTAAGGCTCAATACGAGTAAATTGTAATATGGTGAAGTGATCGAGGTTTATTGCATACCTGATCTTCGAAATAACATTTTAAGCTTAGGATAAGCTATTGAAAATGGGTGTGATATACGAATGAAGAACGAGTTTTTATGGATATATGATGACTCTCGTGATCTCCTAATGAAGGTGGAAAGATCACAAAATCGTCTCTACAAAGTAAAGCTTGATATGGGAAAATCAATGTGTTTTCTTACAAAATAAAACGAGATGTCAATGTTGTGGCATGCTAGACTCGGATACATTGGATTCGAGTATGTTAAAATGATTGTTAAGAAAAACACGGCCAAGGGTGTGACGGATTTTACCCATCAACCACAAGTATGCGATGCATGTTTAGTTAGAAAACAAACACGACACTCGTTTCCAGCTCAAGCACAATATTGAGCAAAGCGAGCGCTCGACTTAGTCTACGGTGACCTATGTGGACCAATCTCACCAAAAACACAATCTGGTAACAAATGTGTATTTTTTAGGGATTTTTACATATTTCCCCTTCCTAACCTTATAAAATTACATATTTCCCCAAAGTACAAGTTTTTAATGCAAAATGTACAATGCCCTTTAAGCATGGTTTGGGGAAATATGTAATTTCAAAGTTTAGGAAGGGGAAATATGTAAATGCCCCTATTTTTATTGGTGGATGATTACTCTCGATATATATATATATATATATATATATATATATATATATATATATATATCATAAACTTTAAGGATGAAGCATTGAACTTCTTCGTTAAGTTCAAAGAAGTAGTCGAAGACGAAATAGGTCATAAGATTAAGACCTTAAGAACCGATAGAGGAGGAGAGTTTACCTCAACGAGTTCAAGACATTTTGTCAAATAAATGGCATACTACGACAGCTCATAGCCCCTTACATTCCACAACATAATGAAGTGGTAGAATGCAAGAACAGGACCATGATCGGAACCACACGGTGCCTACTAAAAGGTATGAATGTCCCACAAAACTTTTATGGTGAAGGAGTGAGACATGCGGTGTATGTGCTAAACTGCACACCAACAAAGGCCCTTGAAAACATAACACCGTACGAAGCAATGTCAGGGCGAAAGCCGAATTTAAAACACTTGAGAGTGTTCGGCTATTTGCCTCACGTGAAGATTCCTACAGTAAATTTAAGGAAACTTGATGATAGAAGTAAAAGAACCATTTATTTGGGTACCGAACCAGGAAGTAAAGCATATCGGTTATATAACCCAAATACAAATAAAGTAATAGTGAGCCGCGATGTGGAATTTGAAGAAAACAAGGCGTGGGATTGGTAGAATCATCTCACATATACCAATGAAGGATCCAAATGGATAGATTTTGTGGTCGAAGGAGAATTAACCACAACCGATGATAATCAAGATGAGACCCATGCATGGGGAAGATACCGACGAACCAGAAACCCCAAGTACCCCACCAAGCCAAGGATCACAGTCGACAGGGTCCAGTCGTGGTCAAGATGAATCTCCTATGTTTTCGCAAAATGAATCAGCAAATGAAAACACAGAAAGTGAAGAGATAGACCCTAACGTGGATAACACACCAGTTCAAGGTCTAAGTAATTTGGCAGAAATATCTGAAAGAGCTCCATCCATGGGAGAGCTTGGAGATTTTGTAATTCAAGGAGTTGAGATACATGGAAATGAACTCCTATTGATGCATAAAGAACCGATGAATTACAAAGAACCGACTGGGAATAATGCATGG
Organism: Bidens hawaiensis; assembly: GCF_021521415.1. NCBI lineage: Eukaryota > Viridiplantae > Streptophyta > Magnoliopsida > Asterales > Asteraceae > Bidens > Bidens hawaiensis. The sequence continues at coordinate 210,510 of NW_027494835.1, forward strand.
GAAAAAGCAATGCAAAACGAGTTAGATTTGATAGAAAAGAATAGAACATGGACACTGACTAACCTACCTCCTGGACACAAGCCCATTAGTTTAAAATGGGTATTTAAGTTGAAAAAAGATGCGAAAGGTGAAGTAATAAAATATAAAGCACGTCTTGTCTAAAAAGGATACGTACAAAGACATGGTATTGACTATGAAGAAGTATTCGCACCAGTAGCTAGAATCGCAACCGTTCGATTACTACTCGCACTAACTACACATGAAGGATGGACTGTTTTTCACTTCGATGTCAAGACAACATTCTTGCATGGTGAATTAAATGAAGAAGTATATGTAGAACAACCTGAAGGTTTCGTGAAACCATGAGCTGAAAACAAGGCCTATAAGCTAATAAAAGCATTATATGGACTAAGCCAAGCACCGCGAGCTTGGAATACTAGATTGAATAATACTTTAAAGGACCTTGGTTTCAAGAAATGTCCAAGAGAAGCAGCAGTGCATACACCTGAAAATGGAAAAAGAAAGTCAGTAGTAGGCATCTATGTTGATGACTTAAGCGTAACAGGAAACGATAAAGAAGAAATCTCAAAATTCAAGAAGCAAATGAAGAAGTCATTTGAAATGAGTGACCTTGGAGAACTAAAGTACTATAAAGTACTATCTAGGGATCGAAGTACTACAAAACAAAGAAGGGGTGACGTTAAAGCAATCAGGTTATGCAAAGAAGCTATTAAAGGACGCTGGGATGTTAGAATGTAATCCTACGCGATACCCAATGGAAGCAGGTCTAAAATTATCAAAGAATGAAGAACAAGTTGAAGCAAATGCAACGGAATACCGAAAGCTGCTAGGATGTCTAAGGTATCTAACTCATACAAGGCCAGACATCAACTTTGTAGTAGGATATGCAAATCGGTTTATGCACTCGCCAAAGGTAGCTTACATGAAAGCAGTGAAACATTTACTATGGTATGTAAGAGGTATGATCGAGTACGGAATTCAATACAAGAAAGGAGGCAGAAAAATATTAAAGGGTTATAGTGATAGTAGCTATAACATGGATTTGATGATGGAAAGAGCACAACTGGAACTATATTTTATTTATGTTATGCTCTGATTGCATGGAACACTTAGAAACAATCTACAGTTGCTCTATCATCTTGTGAGGCTAAATTCATGGCATCCTCCTCAGCTGCATGTCAAGCCTTATGGTTACAAGGATTGTTAGAAGACTTGACTAGTTGGAAGCAAGAGAAAGTGACGCTATTTGTGGATAACAGATCAGCAATATCATTAATGAAAAATCCAGTATTTCACGGACGAAGCAAACATATAAGTACAAAATACCACTTCAAATGAGAATGCATGGAGAAGCAACAAATCAAAGTGGAGCACATTAGTGGCGAGGAACAGAAGGCAGATATACTAACGAAAGCATTACCAAGAATCAAGTTCATAGAGATGCGCGAACTACAGGCGTCAAGGACCTCGCAATACAAGATTGAGATTAAAGGGGTGATTGTTAGTTAATCATCGATCCCGTTAAGTTTATTAGAGTTTAGTTAAAAAATACCGTTAATATAGTTTAGTGCCATAATTGTAATTAGGTGATAGTTTGTGTAAAGAATGTAAATATGAAAATAGAACCGATGCGACTGTTATTGAACTGTCGTGTCCCTTGCCGGAATAACCGTCGCCGGAAATAACCGTCACTGGAGGGTATAAATACCCCTCCCCGGTCAATTGTAAATTCATCACAATCACATTCATATTTATAAAGAAATCGTTTCCATATTATTTTGTGTTCATATTATCGTTTATCGATCCAATTTTTTTATCATAGTGTTTGCTTAGCTAGAGCTCCGGGCGTCGTTGTTGAACTTTTGTATAATGCTTACCGATTTTAATGAAAATTTAATTGTGTTTTAGTTTCATTCTCAACTCAAAACTTAATCTTGTGCAAATTAATCGTTTTTTGTTATGTAAAAGATCTGGAAATCGGCCTCCAAAAAGTTTTCCGGAAAAATCTCCAACGCAGCACTAGCGGTGACGGTTTGGGCAGTAGCAACAAGGAATAGTGGCAAGACATGTCGCCACTAACAACTTTAATGATAACAAGTATTAGCGGCAACTTCTGTCACCGCTGAAGCTTCTATTCTTTGTAGTGACATGAAATATAGTTAAAATTTAACTTATTTATTACAATAAATCATTGAGGCCATTAAAAAATATGGCTGGGGTATTCGAACATGATTATTTAATTGTATCTAAAGGTGTCCAGAACAGACATGTTGAGTCAAGGCGCACTAAAACTAAAGTTTCTTTTCACATTAATTGTATACGCGTCAATCCTTGGAGAAGCAAATGAAGAAGTCATTTGAAATGAGTGACCTTGGAGAACTAAAGTACTATAAAGTACTATCTAGGGATCGAAGTACTACAAAACAAAGAAGGGGTGACGTTAAAGCAATCAGGTTATGCAAAGAAGCTATTAAAGGACGCTGGGATGTTAGAATGTAATCCTACGCGATACCCAATGGAAGCAGGTCTAAAATTATCAAAGAATGAAGAACAAGTTGAAGCAAATGCAACGGAATACCGAAAGCTGCTAGGATGTCTAAGGTATCTAACTCATACAAGGCCAGACATCAACTTTGTAGTAGGATATGCAAATCGGTTTATGCACTCGCCAAAGGTAGCTTACATGAAAGCAGTGAAACATTTACTATGGTATGTAAGAGGTATGATCGAGTACGGAATTCAATACAAGAAAGGAGGCAGAAAAATATTAAAGGGTTATAGTGATAGTAGCTATAACATGGATTTGATGATGGAAAGAGCACAACTGGAACTATATTTTATTTATGTTATGCTCTGATTGCATGGAACACTTAGAAACAATCTACAGTTGCTCTATCATCTTGTGAGGCTAAATTCATGGCATCCTCCTCAGCTGCATGTCAAGCCTTATGGTTACAAGGATTGTTAGAAGACTTGACTAGTTGGAAGCAAGAGAAAGTGACGCTATTTGTGGATAACAGATCAGCAATATCATTAATGAAAAATCCATTATTTCACGGACGAAGCAAACATATAAGTACAAAATACCACTTCAAATGAGAATGCATGGAGAAGCAACAAATCAAAGTGGAGCACATTAGTGGCGAGGAACAGAAGGCAGATATACTAACGAAAGCATTACCAAGAATCAAGTTCATAGAGATGCGCGAACTACAGGCGTCAAGGACCTCGCAATACAAGATTGAGATTAAAGGGGTGATTGTTAGTTAATCATCGATCCCGTTAAGTTTATTAGAGTTTAGTTAAAAAATACCGTTAATATAGTTTAGTGCCATAATTGTAATTAGGTGATAGTTTGTGTAAAGAATGTAAATATGAAAATAGAACCGATGCGACTGTTATTGAACTGTCGTGTCCCTTGCCGGAATAACCGTCGCCGGAAATAACCGTCACTGGAGGGTATAAATACCCCTCCCCGGTCAATTGTAAATTCATCACAATCACATTCATATTTATAAAGAAATCGTTTCCATATTATTTTGTGTTCATATTATCGTTTATCGATCCAATTTTTTTATCATAGTGTTTGCTTAGCTAGAGCTCCGGGCGTCGTTGTTGAACTTTTGTATAATGCTTACCGATTTTAATGAAAATTTAATTGTGTTTTAGTTTCATTCTCAACTCAAAACTTAATCTTGTGCAAATTAATCGTTTTTTGTTATGTAAAAGATCTGGAAATCGGCCTCCAAAAAGTTTTCCGGAAAAATCTCCAACGCAGCACTAGCGGTGACGGTTTGGGCAGTAGCAACAAGGAATAGTGGCAAGACATGTCGCCACTAACAACTTTAATGATAACAAGTATTAGCGGCAACTTCTGTCACCGCTGAAGCTTCTATTCTTTGTAGTGACATGAAATATAGTTAAAATTTAACTTATTTATTACAATAAATCATTGAGGCCATTAAAAAATATGGCTGGGGTATTCGAACATGATTATTTAATTGTATCTAAAGGTGTCCAGAACAGACATGTTGAGTCAAGGCGCACTAAAACTAAAGTTTCTTTTCACATTAATTGTATACGCGTCAATCCTTGTTCCGAGAACAAGACTTTCACTTTATAAGTCGCCTATCCTCTTATAAATTTAAAATCATCATATAATTTATAGGCATGTCGTTCAGTTTCTCTTCCTACTTACCCTTGTTCAAGAATTATGTTTGCTACCACCAACAATGAATATGAACCCTCCACCTCTACCACGACCAGTGCCTCCGTTAAGTGGTCACAACTCACAACTATGCCGTCACTTCGAATATCATGAAATTCTTTCAGCGACAGAAAACTTTGATGAATCGTCAGTTATTGGGTGTGGAGGTTTTGGGAAAGTCTATAAAGGTATGATTTACAATGGATCTACTCATGTAATTGCAGCCATTAAACGCTTAGATGTGATGTCCAATCAAGGAGCATCCGAGTTCTGGGCTGAGGTTGAAATGCTTTCCAAGTTGCATCATTGTCATCTAGTGTCTTTGATTGGTTACTGTAATTATCAAAGAGAGATGATACTCGTATATGAATACATGCCCAAAGGAACACTTGCTGATCATCTCCACAAACTTCATACCCCTCTTTCTTGGTCCGAGCGACTCAAGATGTGCATAGGTGCGGCTCGGGGTTTAGACTACCTCCATACTGGTACGGGAATTGAGTTTGGTATCATACATCGAGATGTCAAGAGCAGCAATGTTTTGTTAGATGAAAGATGGGCAACTAAAGTTTCAGATTTCGGGTTGTCTAAAATAAGCCCAAAGAATCAGCCATCAACACATGTCAGCACGCTAGTTAAAGGTACTTTTGGGTATTTCGATCCAAATTATTTCGCCACAGGAAAGCTAACAACGAAGTCTGATGTGTATGCATTTGGGGTAATATTGTTGGAAGTATTATGTCGGAAGAGGGCTGTTGATGATAGTCTTGATGATGGATTAGCAACATGGGCTCAAGACTCTATCAAAGATGGTCGTTTGAAGGATATTGTTGATCCTGATATATGAGGGATGAGATATCCCCTACATGTTTGAAACAGTTTGCTCGAATCACAGAAAGATGTTTAGAAAACCAACCAAAGAACCGTCCTAGCATGGATGAGATTGTCCTTACTCTTGATTATCTACTAACCTTACAAGGGAGAACCAATAAATTGTTGCAAGAGGGAGGAAAGACGATATTTGGTTGAATGGTTGATAAGTTTTCCTCCGCTGACAATACCCAGAACTCAGGTATTCCAATCTTCTCATTTACACTTAGGGTATGTTTGGTATAAGGTAATAGAATAGACGAGAGAATGGAATGAACATGGTAATGGAATGGATAAAGGAATGAAATAGATTATTACATTGTCATATTTGGTTACCATGTAGTAATGGAATAATTAATCACTTTATTTTTATTATTATTAATATTTTATTAGTAATAATAATAATAATTATAATAATAATAATATGAATATTCATAATAACTAATTTTTAGGACCATCATGCTGCAACGAGATCGTTAAACCAAATAAAACTAATCGTAACAATGTTGAATCACGTATTTGAGTTGTGAAATGTTAACTAGTCAAATTTAAAATAATAATATTGATAGTGCAGTAATAGTTCAAATGTAATAATTATAATTATATTATAATATACGAAACAATAATGAAAAGTATACAATAATAATATAATAATTATAATTGGAAAATAATAATAATCATATAATTATAATTATAATTATAATTACAATATCATAAAAAATATAATAATTATAATAGTAATAGCAATTGTTGAATTTTTGACTTTTTCATTCCTTGAAGAAATGAAAAAAAAACTCATATACCCAAAAGAATGAAAATCTTAGGTAGCATTTGTTATGTAGGAATGGAGTGCAGAATGGAATGACCCATTGTGAGGAAATGAAGAAAAGTGTGTTTGGTTGATCAAATGAATAGAATTACCCATTACCTAGTCCATTTCATTCCCTTTAAAACACCTCATGTTTTTTTTTTCATTCCATTCCCTCTTTCACCCTATATCACCTCCACCACTCACACCATCACCACCCCCCACCACCACTCACACCATCAACACCCACCACCACCACCGTCGCCACCACCAATATCGTCCACCGCCGCCGTTACTGCCACCAACCATCTCCATAAGTGCCGGCCGCCCACCGCCGCCGCAACCACCAACCACCACCATTATCGTCCACCGTCACCGTTACTGCCACCAACCATCACCATTAGTGCCAGTTGCCCACCACCGCCACCCTACCACCACCACCATCAACCATTGCCCCCGCCCCTCACCACCACCACTCGTCACCCACCTTCACTACTACCCACTGCTTGCCACCTCCACCACGCACCTCCAAAACCATTATCTCACGTCGCCCGCCACCACCCGCCACCATCATCCAACATCACCGCCCACCAATGCCACGACCACCACCTACCTCCCGCCACCGCCACTTACTACCATTTTAATTTTATTTTTTTTCTTTTTTTCCTATCTAACAAACAACACAAAGTAATTATTCATTTCATTCTCATGTAGTAACCAAACATCTCATTGGAATGGTAATAACTAATTCCATTCCTTTGTCCATTCCATTATAACGTTCATTCCATTCCGTCGTCCATTTCATTACCTTATACGAAACAGACCCTTAAAATGGAATGAGTTTCATTCCATATTGAATGATCTATTCCATTCATGCACTACAAAACTTTTTACACCTTATGTTTTAGTGTACTACAAAACCGTTACAACCATCCTTCCTACACAACCATTTTATTAAAACACATAATTGTACAAAGTATTTACATATAGCCATAACAATTTTAAAGTAAAAAGAACAATTCAAAATCTCAACATAAACATGTATTCTTTTGTCATGCATGGAAAAATAAACAAGCGTACAATATATTCTTTTGTTTAACTAATTTAACAAAACGAAGACCAAACAACTATTTCTTGATTGTTTTTAAAGCAATAACCTTCACAATGTTATCCATCAGCTTGTTTATATAAGAAAGTAGGATCTTCGCAGCCCGTTTGTTTCGTATGCAAACAACTTTTAATCTTGTTTATTTGACTCTTCTACAAACCCACAATCCTAGTTCATTTGTTCTCGGGCCCATACACATTGCCAATACGTCTCATAGTAAAAATACCGATCTTTATAATTTTAATTGTAGGCTTGTCAACCCTTTCAGTTAGGTGCCCGAATTTCAGTCATATCTGTCTTTGAATATCCAATAAATCTCACATAGCTCACAAAATGTTACAGAAGGTTAAAATTATGATGTCACCAAAACTTTAAATAAATGCACAAAATGAAACTCACCTCGAAATTGAAGATAGATTGAAATATAAACCGTAAGCGCAATAACGAAACCGAAGCAACCGATCTAAAGAATCCGAAATAATTGAACTTCTCGAACTATAAGTAAAATAAATACGAACGTTTAAAGACTAGCTCACGGGATTATACGGGTTAATTATTTGGTTTTAAAGATGACGCGATTATTATTTTAAGGCGTGGATTATTTTAATATTATTCTATGCTTAACGGAAGTTTAATGGTTTTTAATATTATAACTTTAATACTAATATGAGAGTTACGGTTTTGTATTGAACGGATTAACAATTTAAAGTTGGTGCGTTAAGGCTAACGAATCGTAATATAATTTTAAATGATTTAATGAAATATATTATTTAAATATCATTTGGCTAATAAGTTAACATTTAATAAAAGAAAAAATGACATTTGCTAGGCATGGGTTAAAGTTTACGAATTTAACTAAATTCTAACGGTTTTAATGAATTAAAAGTTAGACAATTTAAGCTTAACGAATTCAAATTTACGAGTTAAAGATTTTGAAAGTTGGTTTTACACGGGGAAAGATTTATACTTAATTATAAAATTTTGTTTAGTTTAAAAACAACCTTATTAGATTTATTATGATTTTTAAATGAGTTTTTATTAATAAAGTGATTTTTGATTATGATTTTTTTTATGATTTTTATTAGATTTATTAATAAAGTGAGTAAACTGGTTTTGTAAAAAAAAAAATAACAATGATGCACTGGCCCGGGTTCGAACCCGAGTCTTGTGTGCCGCATCCATAAGTCTTAACCACTTGAACCAGCTTATAACTTGTTCAAACAATAGAAATAGAAATTTATAAATTATTATGAAAAACATCATCATCTTTGTTGGGCCTATTTATGTGGTTTGTACTTTAGTCAGTGTGTTTAATTTGGGCTGTTTATGTAAACCGAGATCTATTTGGATCTCGGTGGGCTTTTGGTTAGTATTGGGCTTGTGTGGGTAGTTCCTTATATATATAGAATGAATTGTATTGGGTAAAGGTGGTTCATTCACTGGTGTCTTGGCCGTCTAGGGGTTGTTCTAGACGAGTTTTGTATTAATAGTGCTTAAGCACCCAACGTATAATAATACGTGTGTTTTGAAGCCATTCGTGTGTTCTACGTGTTTGTGTTTACTTGTGTTCTTGAATCATCTAGTGTTGGAATTCCGCACCAACACCTAGATTGTTGATATCATAATTGTAGTGATCCAGATTCGGGACTACAATCTTCATACCCAAACCCTAGACTTCCAATTCTCCAATTTCATTCCATGTTTGTTTAATCTAAGTTAGGACTTTCAATTATCGATGAAAAACTATCATAAACCATATAAAAGTTACATGTAAGCGTTATGATTCGAGGGTGAACGACGATTGGCCGGAAAAACGATTTAGACGAGGAATTTCGTGGAGAGTAAATAGGTTAAAGTGATGATATTAGCGAGTCTAGACAAGTGTTTTCGGCCCTATTTATAGTTTAATTGAAACGATTAGTGATTTATACTCGTTAATGCATTTGGAGCAATTTCCGGTGGACTTAACGATGCTCACGTGCAAATTAGTTGTTATTATTCGTTATGGAGGATGATCGCGGTTAAATGGATGTTGACTAAAACCGTTATGATTAGTCAATTGATTTAAATCACTCGTTATTACCCATTATAGGCTCTCCGGACTTCACCCGTCGCCGGCGCTAGAAAAACGAGGAAGAAAGGGGGGCGGCTGGCTGGGTCATATTATTATATTATAATATTATTTTGAATTTAAAGTTACACTTTTAGCCCCTGCTCTTTCAAGACTGTTTTATATCCAAACTAAACTAAATTACAAAGTGGACCTTGAACTTTGAAAGATGCTTAATAATGAATTAAAATTTTTAATACTTGAATGTTTGATACCCACATCTTATAAATTGTTTATCTTTAATAAATATCTTAATCTCGGACTTTCGTTAGTTGCATAAAACGAATAGGAAACGAAAGAAGAATGATCGAGAATATTACATAAATAATAAACATTGAACAAGAATACATTGAGATGATAACCCGGGTCGGTTTAACGAAAACAAATATGATTACAAATAATAAAATATATGTAATGAAGTTTATATATATATATATATATGAACAAAAACCAAAAATTCGAAATGGATCGGATTTTCGGGTTTGAAAAGTAACGAATGTTACAGTTGGCGACAGTTCTGTAAAAGATTCTCACACTTCCCTAAAGATGTCATGACACCTTTCGACTCGCTGGCCTTTCTCATAACTGCTTGTTCCCATTTCTCACTTTCAAAGTTGCATTTCCTATCTCTTTCTTTTTTATCTGGTTGGTTGGTAGGATGTTTGGTTAGAGTAACTAGTACTCCCCAAGTATTTTTGTTTCTCCTGGGCTTTTTTAACTTGGACCTCTTCATGGGACGAAGACCCATTTTCACAGCAGGCTTTACAAGTCCCCCTAGTCCTTATTCTGATAAGGACAAGAGACTAATTTAGTCCTAGCTCATCTTTCTCATCACGTACAGGATAGGTTTATCCCTTTTAAACCCATTCATTGGACCAGTTTCAGACGAGATCCTCTTTTGATATTTTGGCTGAGGTTGATGATACTTAGTTCCCATGATCTTGATCCATTTCTCTTAATAATTTAAATCTACCCCGATAGAAATACGCGGTCCTTCTTCTATTTTGACTTATCAAATTTGGACCCAGTATAGTCGAGATGGCGAAGTCATGGGATAAGACAAAGATTACGCATCTCTAAACTCATCCCCATACAATGGGGCTAATCCTAGAATTACCTTTTCAACTCTCCCAGTCCCTTACGCTAATTATTTATTATTGGCATAAGGGACTTTAAGCCCAAGTTTCTTTATCATAACCAAGAAAATGCTAAGTTTTCTTTCTTGGGTAACTATGTTAGTTGAACGTGATCTCTTTATTTTTGTTGAGTAACCCTACCAAAGTTGTTAGTAACTGATAAACAGGCTCTAATAATGATTATGCTATTCTTGTTGTACTAGTACTGGACATAGAAACTAAGGCGTAGACAATTTCTAATGCGATAATAAATGATGAAAATGTATTAAACCACTAACATTAATCATGATGATTATAATTCTTTCTATATGTTTCTCCTATACGATCTTGCCTGTTAATATGAATAAATCAAGTTAAAGATGTGAGTGGATATTGTGTTTCGACTCAAGGGTGCATTTGAGTACATTTTGGGCTATACGGTTCACCTCCTGCTTGGGGGAGGGGGTGTAAGTTCCAAACCTTTTAGAAAGGGCTATTTCCTCTGGGGAAATTATAATTACCAAGCCTCGTGCATGGGGCTATTTTCCTCCGGGAAAATTATAATTATTGAGTCTCATAGATATGGCTATTTTTGTATATGGATCCAAGCCCCTCAGACGGACCTTCCTTTTACACTTGTGAAGGAGAATTTATGTCATTTTTCGATTAGGGTGAATTATACGTATTATGCCTCTTAAAGAGGGCTTTATCCCATTTTTGGGAAATTATAAGTATATTGGGCTTCTTAAAGAGGGCTTTACCCCATCTGGGAGATTATAAGCAATGTGTCTCTTAAAGAGGGCTTTATCCCAACTTGGAGAATTATAAGTATTGTGCCTCTTAAAGAGGGCTTTACCCCACCTGGGGAATTATAAGCAATGTGCCTCTTAAAGATGGCTTTATCCCACTTGGGGGAATCATAAGTATATTATACCTCTTAAAGAGGCCTTTACCCCACCTGGGGGAATTATAAGTATTGTGCCTCTTAAAGAGGGCTTTACCCCACCGGGGGAATTACAAGTAACGATCAACCAATTATATTTATATTTGTTAGTTATAAATATAAAAGCATATTTAGTTTAAATACACGTTAAAAGTCTTACACATGAAGGATGATGGAATGGGCTAATGAAAGGGGCTAATGGAAGGGCCCATTCCCTTCTGATAAAAGATAACTTGGATACGGAAGTTTCTTCCCCTTGAAAAATCTTGGAATGTAAAGTGTTGCTAAAGGAGGCTATTTTCCTTCCATAGAGACTTTGTCACTCTTTAGAAGGGGACTCTTCTTCTTCAAAAGGACAACTCTTGAAACATGAGATGTTGTAGAAGGCTTTCCTTCCTCTTAGAAGGGACTTTTCCAATACCTCCTTCGTTGGAAGGGCACTATTCTTCTTGGAAGTCTCTTTAAGATGGCGAGTTCTTAATTAGATATGTCTTCATGCATAAGAGCTGATGAATGGGGTCCCCCTTGCCTTGACGAAAGCCCATGACACAATGATGCAATGCATGTTAGTCCCCCAACTTCATGTTGGTGTATGGAGGGGGTTCTTCTGAATGGGATTGACGTTTCACATATGTCATCCCCTGGACAGGGATTTCTCTTCTTTATAGAAAACTATTGTAGTATGGGATGTTGTGATCTAGCAAGGATATTTAACGGAAAGAAGTACCTTTAAGCATTCCATACCTTAGAGGGGGATTCAATCTTCTTCTTAGAAAAGATTCTTGTAATATATCAAGGGGCTTCAGTATGGGTTACCTGGGAAAAGTGTTTGTAATAAAGGTATTGTTTTGGAAGGATGATCATTATAAATGGATGGTCTTAAACAGAGGCTTCCTTCTTGGAAGGGGCTCCGTTATGAAGGAATGTTTTGGAAGCGGCTCTCTCCCTTCCATTAAGATAATATGGATATAAAGGTTTCTTCATCATAAGAAACGTTTGAAATGTTAAGTGTTGCTGCCGAAGGCTTTTCCTTTCTTCATCGATAGAATTTTTTGAATAGTCATTCCTTGAAATGGGGTTACTCTTCTTTAGTGAAAAATATTGCAATATGAAACAATGTTATGAGAAAGGGATTCCTCCTTCATGGAAGGAACTTTTAAACATGCCCTCTCATGGAAGGGGATTCTTCTCGAGAGAATTCTAGTAATATGGAATATTCCGGTAGGAATAAGGTTCCATCTTTATGGAAGGGACCTTTTTAAACTCTTGGATGATGGAATGTTGTTGTAGGAAGGGGTTCCTTCTTTGTGGAAGGAACTTTTTCATTCACCCCGTCTCATAGAAGGGGGCTCCTCTTCTTGGGAGAGCACCAGAGATGCAAGACGTTGTGATGTTCGTGAAGCTTTGTTTCGACATGGTCTTTATTTCTTTGAGACCTTGTGGTTACGGTACTAACAAATTAACACTTCTTGAAGTTACTTTCCATATCCGAAACTTCATTACTTATGAGCTTTATATTATGCCCAATAATTTGGTGCTTGTCTTGTTCGACCAAGTTCTTTAGAATGAAAGTTGTTATCTTGAAGCTTCAAAGATCATATATCCCAAGTATTCCCATTAAGGTTGAATGTGGTTTGTTGGAGTCAGTCTTACTTAACTAAAGTTGGTGGTGCACATTTGATGGTGGATAATGATATGGCTTCCCTCTTCTGGAAGGGACTTTTCGAATTCCCGATCCCTTTGAGGGTATTGTTCCCCTCTTTAGGGGAAAACTTGCAGTACCCATGAGAGATTCTTTCTTCTTGAGAAACACTTTCAAATATGTAACAATTTGTTCAAATGTTTCAAGATTTTCTGCATAGCAAACTCAAGAATTGTCTCCCACATGGGAAATCTAAGTATGAACTATAAGTCTATAATATGCAAGGATATACTATTTTTCTTTTAGCACAAGCATTCTTATTTATTTACATATATGCTTTTTATATTTGTTTTTCAAGAAAATGTTATAAACTAAAAATGTAAGAAACTCTCAATGTATAGTAGGTGGGGATTTGACCCTAGTTTTATACTTATGTCATTTGTCTTTCTTTTATAACAATCCATGTGGTCATGCTTCTCTGCTTTTCTATTTTTATTATTAAACCAAATTTGTAGGAGAAATAAGAGGTACATCCATGCATAGCATGTGCTTACCATTTTATCGTTTACAAACACTACAAAATAATTTAATCCATTTGTTTAAATGGAATGCCGATGCTTTATAATTATCTCATATCATCTATGCCATCTCTACAACTTGACTATTGATTATAAAATGGTTGTCTTTGGTTAGGAATGATGTCTTTAATAAAAATGCATGCATTCTCAAATTTTTGAAGCTTTAATATAAAGTGTAGCCATATGCATAAAGCATTTCGAATCATGAATGCTTTCTTGTAAAATATTCTTGTCTGTATTTCAAAAATCATGGTAACATAATTTAATAATTTAGAAAGTAATTTGTGAGTTTTGAAACTTTCAAAGGGCTTTCACTTTCAAAAAAGATCTTTGACTATTAATCCTAACACAAAAAAAAGCTAATATGAAAAAAGTTTTACTTGCCACAATTGACTTCACTGTTTGTTCTTTTTTTAAGCAGTGGGCTTTTGATGGGAATTAATAATATAAAAATATAAATTGTATTTAGAATACTTGTTCTCTTTGTAGAGAACAGGATAAGCACTCATATGCTATCTTTTGTCAAAATGTCTTTTCCATCCACAAAGTTATCCATTTTCTTCTTATATTATAAATGTTTTAGTACCTTTACCTTTTCACCCTTCATAATTGACAAAGGTACTTTGTCTTTTCCATCCACAAAGTACCTTTACATATAATGACATTGGATAATGTATGGGGATTGTATTAGAAAACATTATAGTTTTCAACATTTTATATACCATGTGTTGTACTAATCTTCCATTAAAGTCAACTTTTTATTTATTTATCTATTTGCTTTATTCATAGACAAAAAAACAAGGGTGAAACTGCATTTCCTCATAATTTTCTTTTGCCTTATTTTCTTTCTTTGAGTGAAAATCAAGATTTTGATGTTCTAATGAAGCTTAAAGCTTCAATGGCGATCGGAATAGATCTTGTTCACCTGAACATGTGTAGATCCAAAATTCGTGTAATATACATGAAAAGGAAAATATATGGCCGTTTTGCATGACGGGACTGAAACATGTTTGCACTTGGTCCCACGGATGTTGAGTTCCTAACTGAACACGAGTGGTGTTTCTTGGACTCATCGGGTTATGGTTCAGTAAGGGACCTTGTTCTGAAGGAATTATTTTGTGAAGGGGTTTGTTCTTAGAGAGACTGTTTAGTAGGGGGGCTCGTCAAGAAGAGCTTGTTCAGTAAGGGACTTCATTCTGAATGATTTGTTTAGTAAGGGGCTTCATTATGAAGGAATTGTTAAGTAGGGAGCTTCATTCTAAAGGATTTGTTTAGTATGGAGCTTCGCTTTGAACAAAATGTTTAGTAAGGGGGTTTCATTACGAAGGAATTGTTAAGTAGGTAACTTTCTTCTGAAGCAACTGTTTAGCAGGGGGCTTCATTTTGAAGGAATTATTCAGTAAGGGTCTTTGTTCTAAAGTAATTGTTTAGTAAGGGGCTTCGTTGTGAATTAAGTAAGGGGCTCTGTTATAAAGGGTCTCGTTTTTAAAGGATTTGACAGGAGGGGACTCCCTAGGAAAGGTCTTACCTTAAAAGTTTTTGATAATATGTAAATGATAATATAAAGGGTAGCTAGGTGAGTAATAGTTTACCCAAAAGATGAAACAATGTTGTGGGTGAGTACATAGGGTCACATCACCTTTTTGAAAAGCATAACTTCCCATCACTAAACTGTTCTTGTAAGACGTGAAGCTTGTTTGAAAAGTCAAACACACTTGTGAATAAGTTGCTTTATGTCATAACCTAGGTATGTAATATTATTTATTAAAAGTTTGGAATATATAGATACACTCACCATTTTTCCCTTTACTATTAAACTTTTTGTAGGATAAATATCATGTTCTTCATACTAGTTAATTGATTACACATATGCATAGCTTATAGTACCTTGTGCTTAAAAGCTTATACATGACTATCTTTGATCATTATCTTTTATATGAATATAATTTTTTGTTTTTCCTTAAATAACAAAATGGTTAATGTTATATAAATGACCATTGATGTAACACCCCGGCTAAAGCGGAAACTCCCGAGTGTGACGTACAGATTGTTCAAACACACGTGACACTATTTGGTGACAATAATAACATTAATTCATTTAAAACATCATGTAACACAAGTTCCAAAGTAAACAAGTACATCAAATCAAAGATAAACAATCATAATGAAAATCCGTTTATTTGAATATCCTAAATAAACTAAGTGCTTCCAATACTTCATCCTCTAACCACGGTACATGTAACATATGTATAAAATATGGTCAGCTATAATACAGCTGGTGAGTCCCCATAGTTTTATATACATAAATAAAAATCATACAATTCATGGACAAGTGATAAACGAGCAAGTAAAGTCCTTTCCAGTTGGTATCAACCAACGTACTTGGGTATTCGCGCAAGTAAGGTCCTTTCCAGTTGGTAACAACCAACGTACTTGGATAATGAGGCCCTTTTCAACTCGATAAAAATGGATCAAAGTGCAAAGGGGAGCGTATGGTCATCCTTAATGAGGCTTCTCAATAGTGAAAGTAATATTCGTGCAAGTAATACAAGTAACACACAAGTCCATATACGAATTGTAGTTTTGTAATAGAAGAAACAATGCTTGAATTTTTATAAAGATACATATGCCCCAAAACATTAAAACATTTAAAAATAGGTGGTGAAAAACTCACCTTAGGATATCAGGTACAAAGGAGAACTCGAAAGCGTTTGAAAATGGTAAACAATTGAACACGTCACGAAAGCCGAAGCAAGCGATCCGCACTAACTAAATTGAGTAAAAACGAGACTTAATCGATAATCCTACGGGATTGTTTATTGTAACTTGTAAGGAATTATGCTATATTATTTTTATTTTTTTATTATAATATTATTATTTATGCTTTAACGGCAAATCGGTTATATATATACAATATAAGTATTTTAATGGCGAGAATATGGAGTTTATACGTTTGAAAAGCTTGAACTATTGTTTATAAGTCGTAAATATAATTGTTGCTTTAACGAAACGATTTTTAGAAAATTAAAGTTTACGTTACGTTTAATAAACGATTTTTAATAACGGTTTACGAAAATGAGAAACTTGGTTTTTAAATGGAAAATGGTGAGATATACTTTATAGTTAATTTACATAAGTTTTATTTAATTTAAAAAGGTTTTTATAAATTTATTTTGATTTTTAAATTGATTAAAATGGTTAATTAATATTAATAAACTGAAATTAAATAAAAAAAAATATGTGATATTATAACCCGGGTCTTGATGTTATAATATCAGTGTGTTAACCAAATGCTCTAGAATGCATATTCATTTATGGTTTGGTTTTAAATATATATATATATATATATATATATATATATATATATATATATATATATAATATCTGTTTCTAATGATTTTTAATAATAATACTAATAACAACAGTAACAGGTTTAAAAAAACAAGGAAACATAACGCGTGACCCGGGTTCCCAGGTTTCGAACCCGGGTCTGTTGTTTGAAATAACAAGCTTAACCAGTTAAACCAAGAGAACTATTCAGTTTAGAAATGAAATTAGTTATATATAAACAGGAATTCAACTTCATCTTCTTCAATGAAACCCTAGAGTTTCAATCTCAGTTTCTGTTTGTTTAAACTAGTTTAGGGTTTTTGTTTATTGACTCAACGAAGTTAACAAACATATATCAATTACCTTATAGGGTTTTAGATTGACGGAGAACAACAAGTCGCGGGAGCTGAACCTTTGCTGGATTAATATGAAGATTATAGAGTGTAATATAGAGGGAAAGAAGTATGAGCGAGTTGTAATGAGTCCTAAGCCTCTCTTTATACACTCAATTGGAGCTGACGGATGATTAGATCGTTGAAACACAATTAGTAAGTTTTTAGGATATATCAACGAAGATATAACGATTTTATAATATTTAATATATTTAAGAAGGGTGTTTAAAGGGTGCCGTCAGCCACTCCAGCGCCGGATTCCAGTTAGCCGGAAAAACGTGGCATGGGGGGAGGGTGACGGGTTGGGAATTATTTTAAATCAAAAGTTCACAGTTGGTCCCTAAAATTCTTAGATCTTTCAAATCTCATTAAAACTTAATTTATATATATTTACTAAATAAACCTTTAACTTTGAAATGTAATTGCAACGAGAAATAAATTATAGATCTTGAATATTTTTATTATATTATACACGTATTGTTCGCAATCGTTAGAAAACTTTAAATCCTGTAGTTTCGTAGATTGATCAAAATGAAAAGGAAAGCGGACGATCGATAAACATTAAACCCGAATGAAACGACGAAACGAATTGGGTAACAAGTGTGAATATGAATTCACATATATAAAGTCGTGCAACGAAAGTTTATTAATAACATTATAATATATATATATATATATATATATATATATATATATATATATATATATATTAAACAAAGCCAAATATTTAAAATGGGTTGGGTTTTTCGGGTTTGAGAAGTAACGAATGTTACAATTGACCTATCAATTTTAACAAATAAATCTAGAATTTTGGGTCCAAACACACAAACATATATATTCATGTATGTATATCTATATAACATATTATAGCATCGGCAGTTAATAGACATAGAACATGGCGGCCAGAGTTAAATATGTAGATCTGGACGCCGTGCAAAGCTTACATAAACTAGATATCATGTTGTTTCATGAAGAACACGAGTAGTCCTTGGCTGAACAAACTCAAAACTCGAGCGGTGGGGCTCCAAGATGAGCTGAAGAGGGCTTTGTAACTAACTTCTCCGGATCAGATGGAGCACGGATTCACCGTTTGTGGATGCAAAACTTGAAGTTGTTTTCTCCAATCCCACCGAATAGGTATCGGACCTCCGTTGGGTCTAGCCCCACCGTGATGTCTCCAACCTCCATGTTATCTTCTTCGTTTTCCAATAGCACTGACTCTCCGGTGTATCTCGTGCTTTGGAGGGAAGGGTACAGGCCTACCGATGCAACCTAAGTTTCAGATCAAGTGAATAAACCGAAACGAAAGAAGAGACCTTTCGCTCGGCGCCTAAAGCGCACTATATACGCTCCGCTTCAACAAATGAGAGTGTGGAACCGCGGGGTGAACCACGCGAGCCGCATGGGACAGAGGGCTCGTAGTACCTGCCTTATGCGGTGGAAGGGAAGGAGCCTACTAAACTGGATACGTTAGTTTTAGTGAAATCCGGTGGGGGTGGTAGGTATGTGTCATGTTGGTTATGTCTGACTTTTCAAGACTCGCCGGAGAATATTTCAAAATCTTTGACTTCACAGAATATTCCGTGTAGTCGGGAAAAATATTCCGGCGATGGAAATAACGCTGGAGAACCTGAACTAGGTTGATGCTTGTTTACCGAAACAGTGGACGGACATAACCAAGACATTTTGCTTGCGAGACAACGGTGGCGGCGGCGGATTTGATAGACCATTCTTTAGAGGCTATGGGTGGTAACCTTTTGCCAGAGCTTAAGGTCCTAAGGATGGCGCCAATGTTGAGACCCTAGTTGTCATTTTAGGGGACTAAGAGGATTCAATGGGTGCTCTAAAGAGAATGGAGTTAGATTCATATTATAGAAGGTGTATACAAGAATTAACTAAGAGAATAGTGATAATGATAATAGTATTGAAATGAGTTTAGGGTGGTGGTGTATGCCTTTACAACATGATCTCCCCCTTATCTATATATAGAAGGGGGATTACAATTATTATCGTTTTTTGAGTTTCCCCCTAAACATCATTTCCCTCCAATTCTTCCTCTAGCCTTTCCCTCTAATTCTTCTAGAATGATCTTTTCCTTTTAGCCTTGGGCCTTTTTTCTTGGGCCACCATCATCCTTCTTGCTTAATGGGTCTTAGCCTACCTCGGGAGCCTAATTCCAAGATAGGCTCTTCAGTCATCATAGTTTGTCTTTTTTCTTCAACCATCCCCATTTGGTAGAGACCATCTTTACACTTACTCGCTCCACTCAATGTTCTCGAGTTTAAGTCTTCAAGGTCAAAGAAATCCGGAAAGAACGTTACGGTGCATTGAAGGTCATTTTATATTTTGCTAACCGATAACAAGTGACAATTAAAATTAGGAACATGCAAAACCCTTTTTAGTTTCATTCCATTTTTCAACGTAAATTCTCCTCTTCCTTCCACGCTATCTTTTCACCATTCAGTATAATAGTATAATAACAGGTGGTTCATGCATTATTTTAGTTTGGTTTTCAAAAATAGAAGCAATATGAGTGATATGATCAGTGGCACCTGAATCCACGATCCATTTATTTCTTCGTTCAATGTTACCTGTGATGTTGACATTTGAAGAACCTGATGCCATATTGGCTACGGGTGAAGCATCAGTCTTTGGTTCTTTTTTTCCTCCCCCAAAAAGATTCAAAATTGTTGATATTGGCCATTGTTAAGACCTGGTATGGGACTGATGTTGGAATCAACACAGGCAGCAGTCCTCGGCTTAGGCTTTTCCCGCTTTGTTCCCTTTCCCGGCCACCAGTCCGGCTACCCGACCCGCTTAAAACATCCATCCCGATTGTTACCATCCCTGTCACAATGAGTACAGTGTTCAACTTGATCTCCAAAGTTTCTTTTGTTTTCTCGTTTATTGGTTTTGTTCGGTCCTGAAACGTGGTAGCATCAACCGAAGGTTGTTTCTGGCTGCCACGCTTTTTTGCTGTTCGTCCATATAAGACCAGGTGATAGGCAGAATTCAGATTTGGCATGGGATTCATAGCTAAAAGCTGAGTCATGATGGTCGATAATTCGCCATCCAAACCGAGTAAAAACTCATAAAGTCTTTCCTTTTCTTTTAGGTCGAATAATTATTTTCCTACTCCGCAAGATCAACCGTTACAAGAGCATTATGGGCTAGGCAAGACTAATTGCAACTCATCCCACAAAACATGAAGTTTTGTGAAATAGGTCGAGACCGAGGCTTCTTCTTGGCGTGTGATAGAGAGTATTTGCTTCAGCTCGTACGCCCTAGGGGCACTCAGTTTTCCAAATATTTTTTTCAAATCTTTCCACATCTCTTCTCCCGTGCGTGCGTATTTGACACTATCAAGGATCTCTTTCTCCATAGCCGTGTTCAACCATCCTTTAATCATCGTCCCATCCACCCCCATGCATTCAGCAGCGGAAGGTATTGGCTTCTTTTTAGTCCCGTCAATGAAGCCGATCTTGTTCTTTGCAAAAAGGAAATTGGTCATTTCTTGAGACCAATCAACATAATTGCCATCGGTGAGAGCTTCATTCACATGCATTTGTCTAGGGTAGTTCGAAGGATGAATGTAGTATGGCGAGTCATGATCGATGGTGGCTTTTTCTTTTCTGTTGGTTTCGTTGGTTTGGCCAGGCATGGTGAGGATTTGGAAGAGAAGATTATTTCTGGGTTTAGGGTTTTTATTATTATTATTGTTTTTTTTGTAACCTGCTCTAATTTGAGGAATTAGAAGATTCCGTTAAAATACAACTCAAATCAACATCTTCGTATTAATGCCACCTCTAGAATACAGCTTGTTCACATCAATACTTTAGTGCAGCAGATCAGCAAAATGATGTGATATAGTGAGCTCAAAACAATTAATCATTAAAGATAATCAGTTTCCAAATTCTACAGTGTTATTATCCCAAAATGGGTTAGAAAAGCTACATCCATTGTGTAACTTGTGTTTCATAATTGAACATAATTGAATCGAAATTAAGAAAGAGAAATCAAAGAAACTTCAATCTTATTAAAAAAAGGAAACGATTAGAAGGAATTAGAATGGAAGTGATTACATAATTGAAATTTAGAAGTAAACCCTAATTACATGTTCTTCTCCAATTTATAGCCAACGGCTAGTTATTAAAGACCGAATAACAAACTATTTTTTACCCCTTAACACATTAAGTCCCTCATCTTTAACCATCTTGACAAAACAAGAAAAAACTTCATCTGTGTGTTTTGATAACTTTCTCAAAGTTACTAAACTATCCCCTGAACTTATTACACTGTTATAACAACTAATCCAAGCTTCCATTATCTTTAACAATCTCCACTTTCTGGATTTAGTGGGTAGGACCTTAGTGAAACATATCAGAAGCATTGTCCAAAGTATCCGCCTCTTGACCTTTGACATCTTTAGCTTTGACTATATCCCTTATGAAATGAAGTTTAACATTGACATGCTTGGTCCTTCTTGATAAACTTGATTGTTAGTAAGCTGCACAACCCCTTGATTATCACAAAATACCACTCGTATGACCAAAATACCCTCCAACTCAGAAATGAATCCTTTTAGCCATAAAGCCTCCTTTACAGTCTCAATGTAGCTTTCCAACTCACCAAAGACCCCCAAAACTTAAAGGCTTACCCTGTAATGGACCTGCCTCTGTCCAGATCTTTTGCAAAATCACAATCTGAGCATCCAACTATTATACCATCATCACAAGACTTTCTTCCAAACACCAGCCAAACCTCCTTAGTACCATTTAGATACCTACGTATCCATTTCACAGCCTCCGAATGAGCCTTGCCTGGATTAGCTATGTACCTACTAAGCTCACTGCATAGCCAATGTCTCGCCTAGTGCAGACCATAACTGCTCACCAACTTGACATATGGAATCTTATTGTTGCAATTGACCTCATTTTATGATATAGGAGAGCCTTTATCATACAACTTGAAGTGTATAGCCAATGGAGTTATTACACGTTTACTTAATCTATGTCTCTAGTTGTTTCCATTCCTAGAATCTTCCTGGCTTTGCCAAGTTCCTTCACATCAAACTCCTACTTCAACATCTCCTTTGTCAATTAAATTACATGATTGTCTTGACAAGAATATGTAATTAGGGTTTACTTCTAAAATTCAATGACAGGAACAAACTTCATCTGTGTGTTTTAATAACGTTCTCAAAATTACTAAACCACCATCTGAACTTTTTACACGGTTCTAACAACTAATCCAAACAACCATTATCTTTAACACATTGTATAACCAATCAAGGGCAGGGTTACCCTTATGGTACAGGGGTCAGCCATCCTATATGAAAAAAAAGAAAGCAAATTAGTACCATTATTGAGATAAACAAACATTACTCAAATCGACCCAACATAAATAAACTGGGTAAAATTGTCACCTCTATTTAAGAGTTCCACCTTTTTATAGTATATATAAAGTTCGACCTCTTTATAGTATATAGTATCTTTATAGTATATAATATCTGGTTACTGAAGTTGGTTATTGCAGGTTGGTAACATTTCTGGTGAAGTCAGATTAACTAGAAATTAAATCCATGTATTTAACTCAGATTCAGATTAACCAGAAATTAAACCCATATTTTAAGAACATTGCTGATGAACTCACATTAACAACAATAAATTCATATCTAGAAATAAAATCCATATAAGCGATTACCTTCAACGATGATTGTGAATTGTTGAATTGATTGAACAAAAGCCGATGGACTGACTGATGAACAGAGAGTAGATGTTACAACTATGAACCAGCATAAAACATAATTAATTGAAACAAAAACAAGAAATCATGAAACAATTAAATCAAAAGGCAAAAACAATAGAACAAGAAAACATGTGAAGCAATGCTTAAACTTCATGTTACAAACCTGCAAAATCAATCAACGGCTTCAACTGATTGAACAGAATCTGAGAACCGATTGAACCAAACTGATGATTGTTGAATCGACGCTTCAAATTTCCCTTCACTTCAAGAACTTATGACACTTATTTTTACCCTTTCTATGTCGACCGCAACTATTAGCTCATAGAAACATCAGCCAACGGTAATTTTTTGATTTTTTTCACATAATTATGGCTACCATTTAGAAAGTTAGCCATTAAACTATTTAAGCTTCCTTAATCTTTCAAGCTCCATGCTAACTTCTTTCATGCTAGGTCTGTTCTCACCTCGCGTGTCAAGGCATCTACAAACAAGGTTACATGCTACGTCTATCTGCTCATCACTTGCCTCATCTACAACCAGACTATCAACAATCTCAAGCAACCGATTTTCCCTCTTTGCATGCACAAAATATGTTGCAAGATTTGTATCTTCTTTATCAATTGGCTTTAACCCTGTCAGGAGTTCTGCAAGAACCACTCCAAAGCTATACACATCACTCTTATTGGTTAGTTGACCATTAATCATATATTCGGGATCCATGTAACCAACGGTCCCATAAACCACCGTAAACACTTGGTCATTACCCAATGGGAGTGACTTTGAGGCACCAAAATCCGTAACTTTTGCAGTGTAATTTTCATCCAATAAAATGTTAGTCAACTTCACATCTCTATGTATGATGGTTGTTGTTGCGTCTGAGTGAAGATAAGCAAGTGCACCAGCTGATTCATGCGCTATTCTTAAACGGCTATCCCATGAAAATATTTGGGTCTTGGTTGTATTATGATGAATGTAATGATAAAGATTGTAACTAGAAACAAATTCATAAACTAGCAATGGGACTTCGGTTTCCAAACAGCATCCCAAAAGTTTCACCACGTTCCTATGATTAATTTGTCCAAGAATTACAATCTCATTTATAAACGGCTCCACCTGTTCCTCATCCGATGTTTTGCACCTCTTGATTGCTACCACACATTTATCTGGTAGTACTCCCTTGTACACAACACCATTACCACCTCTTCCGATAATCATACTTTCATCAAAATTCATAGTTGCTTTTTCTAGCTCTTCAGCTTGAAAAATTTTTATGGAACCGACACCGCCTTTTAGTTTATCTTCCATTAACATCGCGCCATTTTTTTGGAAGATTTTTTCTCTAGGCGTAAGTTGCTTCCTCCACTTGGGCGTGAGGGACCTAAAATTCATACTTATATGGGGCTTCTTGGGCATAAGTGATCCAAAATCCATACCTGTGTAAAGTATGAACACATTATCAGTTATGTACTAAAATCATCCCAATTCAGTTAACTGCTATACTAATATTTGCTAGTGCATTCATAATAAAGAACGATGACAATAACTCTGAACGTTATTTTTCTTCTATTACACTTCATGCTTCTTTGTAATTGACTAAATTCTTATGTCGAGTCGTATATAATCTGCTAATTTAGTAAGTTATATCTGCACATAAATTAGAAGATTAAAATACCTGAGTTGTGGCTATTATCACTGAACAAAAACTTATCAACCATTCTGCCGAATATTGTCTTGCCTGCAGCGTGCACCAAATTGTAGGTTTTCTCTTGTAAGTTCAATACATATTCAAGACTAAGGACAACCTCAGCCATGTTAGGGCGGCTCTTCGGATTGTTTTCCAAACATCTTTCTGCTATTTGAGCAAACTGCTTCAAACATTTTGTGGATATTTCTCGCCTTATATTAGTATCTACTATACCCTTCAAACGGCCTGCTTTGATAGAGTCTTGAGCCCATGTTGCTATACCACAATCGAGACTATCATCCACCGCCCTCTTCCGACACAGAACCTCCAGCAACACCACCCCAAAAGCATACACATCAGACTTCCTTGTCAGCTTTCCGGTGGCAAAATAATTTGGATCGATATAACCAAAAGTGCCTTTAACAAGTGTGCTGACATAAGTGGATGGCTGATTCTTTGGGCTTACTGTAGACAACCCGAAATCAGAAACTTTAGAAGCCCAGTTGTCATCTAGCAAGATATTTGAGCCCTTGACGTCTCGATGTATAATACCAAACTCAATGCCGGTACCTGTATGGAGGTAGTCTAACCCATGAGCCGCACCTATGCAAATCTTAAGTCGTTGGCACCAAGAAAGATAGGTACCAAGTTTGTGGAGATGATCTGCAAGCGTTGCTTTGGGCATGTATTCATACACAAGTATCATCTCGGATTCATGATTACAATAACCGATCAAGGAAACTAGATGACAGTGGCGTAACTTGGAAAGCATTTCAACTTCAGCCCAAAACTCTAACGCCCCTTGATTCGACATGGAATCCAACCGTTTGATGGCCGCAGTGACAAGAGTCGATCCAATTTTAATGTTACCTTTGTAAACCTTACCAAAACCTCCTCACCCAATTACTAACGATTCGGCAAAGTTTTCTGTTGCTGAAAGAATTTCATAATATTCGAAGTGGCGGCAAAGTTGTGGCCATTGCATGGAGGAGGACGCCGCGGCGGTGGATGGTTCAGATTCATTTCCGGTAGCAGCAAACATAGTTATTGATAAGGTAGAAGTACAACAATTATTTGAACAATTATAAAGACGTGTTCAAAAATAAGGCTTGTAAGAGAGAGCTAACTTACAAAATGAATGTCCTTATCAGTTTAGTTTATGAGTGTGAAAAGAAAGTTGACTTTTCTTCCACGTAAATTGACATTTATGAGTTGAGATAGAATCAAATAAAATTTGGACCAATTATTCAAACTTATTTATAAGTCATATTCTTAATACTTGGTAGTTGGTACACCTATAATGAATAAACTAGATTAATAATGTATAATAGATTAATGATCGTGTTACATACAGATACAGATGAAAAATATATAAAATGTCATATATATATATACATATTATACATTTTAATGAATTATAAACGTCATATTTGTAAAAAAACGAATAGTTTTACATGAATTATAAGGCATTACATAGTTCTTTTAATTCAAATAAAAAAAAACATATAGAGACAAACAGAGAAAAATGACTAGTTAAAGCATCTTTACAACTTATAACATGAGTCTAAAAAAACATATTAATTATTTAGTAAAGTCATATGTTATATGTAAAAAAAACACACTTTTAGGCATCCAAGATGTCTTGTTTTACATACATTCATTGAAATATAATAGAACAAAAATAAAAATCATGTGAAGTCAAAAGACATGCATTATAAAAACAAAAGTGAAGCATTAGTTGTAACAAAAAAAATAAATAGTTAAAGAAAAAAAACTTAAATTCAATAAATAATGGTTGAACATGTATGAAGTCTTATCTGAAAATTAATAAAACATATTAGTAATGAAAATCTACAATATTAAATGTAATATAACACTACATAATCTTCTTCATAATAAGTTTCCAAAATTAGTAATAAAAATCTATATTATTAAATGTAATATAACACTACATCTAATCTAACTAATATATTAAAGCAACACAATTTTGTCCACGTGTCCTTCACTTAGGTTATTCACATAGGCTTCCATGTCATCAACATTCCATAAATCTAATTTCCACATATTCAAAATAAAATTTTAATCAATGATATTGACTTTTATATTTTTGTAACTTATTAATGTAATTATGATATTAATTATTCTAATTATGGTTAGAATTAAAATAACTTATTAAATTTACTAGGTTTAAATTGTTCATCGTTTCTTCTTTAAAAGGCACATGCTTCGTTCAAAAATCATAACGCTCCCCATCATTTGTAGCCAGATTCTTCGCCTCATCTATAACTGGTTCTTCATGATTTATCGGTTTCATAATCCGAACAATATCAAATATGTTCATCGTTTGCAATTATCAGATATGATTTCTATTTTAGTGTTAAATCGAATTTTGTGAAGAACAACATCAAATTGATTCACTGTTATTGGATTTAGGGTTTAACTTCATGATTTTTTATACTAAAGGTTAATAGATTCGATATTTAATCTATTCCTATTAATCAATTTATGTTTTAATCTATTTAGGGTTTAAAGGTATGATTTTTTTTTAAATTATCGGTTAATTGATATGATGTTTAATATGTTTATTACTTAAAATTATGTTTAATATTTTGATTTTTTGTACTTAATACGCCTTTTTCCAAGTTTCACTAATATTAATTTATTTTTATAACCTTTCAATTTAAAATTTGAAAATCTTATTATATATTGATAAAACCTAACTATTATAATAATTAAAATATTAGTTTATTATATTTAACCATTCCTTTATTTGGTATAATAATATTAGTCAAACAATAGTAATAATTTAACGAGCATTTATCAATTAATACACACAAAAAAATAAATAAATTATAATTCATTTTAAAAATTTTTTAATCTTTCATTTTATAGTAGCTAACTTTATTTAAATATGTTAAGTTTAAAAATTTAAACACCTAATGAGTTAACTTTATAAATTTAGAAACAAATGTTTATATCTTATAAATTGTTTAATTGCTCTTTTAAAACTCTTAATTTTTGAAATAAATGTCTTTTTAATAGGTTTGACTAACTCATTGAGTTTTAAACGGTTTCACCATAAAATAAATATTTCTTAAAATAAAATGAAAACTTTCATTACTACTCATTTAAAATTATATATAGAAATTATTAAAATCAAAATCTTTTAAAACAACTTATATATGCAATCTAATTAACAAAATATTTAATTTATAACTAATTCAAATGCGGGTTTCATTATTATTAATTTTGCAGTAATTTAGGATATAAATTGGGGTATTGTTTGAATTTGTAACTAATTTGAGGTGTTGTATTCATAAGTTTTGCCATTTTACTGGTTCCAGGTTGCTTTGGATAACATAAACACCATCAATGTATGCTTTCTTCAATTATGTCTATGTAAAGTTTTTCTTTTTATTAATTAATTTCCTTATCACTAATTGTTTATTTTTTCTAATGTATCTGTGTTGAAATTTACACAATGTTTATTTTTGTTATATTTCAGTTATTGTGTATGAGGCATGATATTTTGGATGTTGATTTAATTAGACGATTAACTTTCAATTAATATGTGTTTTTTGTTCTCATGTTATAAGTTATAAAGATGTTTTAACTTTTTATTTATCTTTGTTAGTATTTGTATGGTTTTGTATTTGAATTAAAGTAACAATTTAATGTCTCATAATTTATGTGAATGTATCTTTTTTTATATAAATATGACATTTGCGTTTTACTAAATTTATAATATACACATATATTACGTTTTAAATATATTCTACCTGTGTGTAACACGGGCATTATCCTAGTATACATATATATTGATAATCTTCTTCATAATGAGTTTCCAAAATTTTTCTGGTATATCATGTTTATTGTTTTATGTGTAAGCTTTGATTCTTTATTGAGTATGACTATTTTAATATAGGCTCTACTCTTCACTCTTAATCAACATAAGTTGGTCAGGTGAAAAAACTAGATCTTTTAAGTTTAAGCCAACTCTTAATAATGATTGTTCTTGTCTTTTACTCATGGTCATTGCAAAACAAAGTGCAATAGTAAATTGTCTTCTCTTTAACTGGAATGGAAGTTTCTTATCCGATGGAGTAAGACTACTTCGGCTAATTAAGGTGTGATATTCGATATTAGTACCATAAACAATTTTTCCTTCAATTACACTTATGCCCAAGATAACGATTTGTAGGTGAGTTCCATTACACAATCCTTTTTTTATTATTATTAATATTTCTTAGTAACATAATCGCAACACCAACTTTAAGGACCACTATATGGTTTGGCATGTTGGGTTCTATACGGGTGTAGCCCCAATCCGTCTTGGGTTGGGCAGTTGAAGACTTGAATGGTTGAATGGGCTAGCCACCCATTCAACTTTAGTGGCCCGTTTATTTATTTCTTGTAACTTGTGGAGAAAGAAATAAACCCTAAATGCCTCCCTATATAATTTCTTGCCAGCACCTAAATAAAAGAAGAGACCCTATTCGTTGCCCGTAGACGTAGGTTACACACCGTGACCGAACCATGTAAATCCCGTGTTCGTTTTAGTATTGCTTTATTATAATATTGTTATTATTGTTTTGTGGATTTTGTGAGACATCACCTACTGCCGCCGTCATCCGTCATCATTTAATATTATACATAGGAATTTGAAAGTGTGTTTATCAATCTGTGATTGTGAATAAGCCAACGCCACCAACCCCTTTTAACATTTATTTGTGTGTTTGTGAGATACAAAGAAGCCACCAAAACAAAGTAACGTACATCGATCAGAAGTCAAAGAATTGTGGACAGTTGCTGTTGGTTTGTTTGATCAAGAAGTAAGCAAGTCCAGGTTCCTTTTTTGCTTTGGTTATTTAGTTACTGTTTGGGTTATTTATTGGTTCAGTTTTACTTCTCATTTATCCGCTGCGTTTACTTGGTATTTGTTTTAGAAATCAATTAGAAATACCGTTAAGTTCTTAAGGCCCGAGCCGTTGTATTGTATTGATTTTTGTCGCCCTATCAGACTCCTTTCGAGTCAGCTGCGTACACGTAATACCTAACAAGTGGTATCAGAGCCAGGTTGGCTCTCACTCTTTGATCTCCGGTATTATGGCTGATGAGGGTAAAACGAAAATCGAGAAGTTTGATGGACAAAACTTTGGATGGTGGAAGATGCAAATTATGGATTTGCTGATACAGAAGGATTTGGATGTGGCTTTAGAGGAACCGTCTGAGAAGAGTACAGATGAGTGGAAAGCTATTGACAAGAAGGAGAAGTCAACAATTAGGCTTACCTTGTCTATGAACGTGGCGTACAACATCTTAGACGAAACCACGGCACGTGGAATCATGGAGTCGTTGTCAAACATGTATGAGAAACCTTCGTCTGCAAACAAGGTGTTCCTAATCCAAGAGTTGGTTAAAACACGCATGAAAGAGGGAGGTTCTGTTACCGAACATATATACACCTTCAATTCTCACCTGAGACGTTTATCATCGGTGAAGTTCACGATTGATGATAAATTGCAAGCTTGCCTACTTTTATCTTCATTACCTGACAGCTGGTCAGGAACAATCACTGCAGTCACCAGTTCAGTTGGATGGATCGGATCCTTTGACTTTTAACAAAGTTCGTGACTTGATTTTGAATGAAGATTCTAGAAGGAGGAATAATGGAGAATTATCAAGCACTTTGCTAGGTGCTGAAGGTAGAGGGCGGAGCAAGAACAGAGGAGGCAACATGGGTAGATCAAAATCCAGAAAGAGAAGCAAGTCTAGGCTAAGAAAAGATATTACTTATTGGAATTGCCAGGAGAATGGGCATTTCAGAAGTCAGTGTACTAACCCTCCGGCATCTCAACAGAAAAAGGAAGTAAATTCTACTTCGGAAGTAAATGCTGCTACAAAAAAAGTTTCAGATGATGAAGCCCTAGTCTGCTGTGTTGAGAACACAGTTGAGTCTTGGATCATGGACTCCGGTGCGTCTTTCCATGCTACGTTTAGCACAAAGAGCTTGAAAAATATCAGAACATGAAACTTTGGCAAAGTTCGTTTGGCGAATGATGAGGCTCTAGACATTACTGGGATGGGGGATATCGACTTGAAGACTTCTTTAGGTACTACATGGACTCTAAAAGATGTCAGAATAATTCCTAAGTTAAGGAAGATGTTGATTTCTATTGGGCAGCTTGACGATCAAGGTTATGGTGTTACTTTCGAATGAGGGCAATGGAAGGTCATCAAGGGTAACTTGGTAATTGCTCGTGGGAAGAAAAAGGGTACGTTGTACATGGCAGAAATCTCAGCAGGAGAGGTAAATTCAGTGGCTAGTGGACCGAGTCCATCATGTTTTTGGCATCAACGACTCAGTCACATGAGTGAGAAAGGTTTGAAGATACGGGCAGAGAAAGGTAAATTCCCTAATTTGAAAAAGGTGGAACTTGATACAGGGTTCTGTGAATCATGTGTGCTTGGCAAGAAGAAACGGGTCACCTTTGTAAAATCAGGAAAAACACTTAAGGCAGAGAAGCTTGAGCTTGTTCATACTGATGTGTATGGACCAACACCAGTATCATCATTAGGAGGCTCCAACTACTACGTCACTTTCATTGATGATGCTACACGGAAGCTATGGATCTATTTTCTCAAAAACAAGTTCGAGGTATTTGATGTTTTCAAGAAATGGAAGGCAGCCGTGGAGATGGAAACGAATCTGAAAGTGAAGTGTTTAAAGTCTGACAATGGCAGGGAGTACATCAGCAAGGAATTCGTTAATTACTGTGCTGAGAGGGGTATAAAGATGATTAATACCATTCCTGGTACGCCACAGCAGAATGGAGTGGCCGAAAGAATTAATAGGACACTGAATGAAAGAGCTAGAGCAATGAGATTAAATGTAGGGCTTCCAAAGACCTTCTTTCTGGGCAGATGCAGTCAACACTGCTGCATATCTTATAAATAGAGGGTCGTCAGTTCCTCTTCGATTTAGAATTCCTGAGGAAGTATGAATTGGAAAAGAGGTTACATTCAGACATCTTAAAGTGTTCGGTTGTGATGCTTACGTTGGAATAAAAGACACCGAGAGGGACAAGCTTGACCCTAAGGCGAAGAAGTGTACTTTTATAGGCTATGGTGACGCGAAGATGGGCTTTAGGCTTTGGGATCCAGAGGTCAGAAAAGTATGCAGAGCTCGGGTTCCGGTGTTTAATGAAGCAAGAATTTACAAAGATAGAAAGTCATTCACGCAAGAAGTTGATAAAGAACATGTAAAGTTTGAAAATACAAGTGAGAAGGTTGATAGTCAGAGTTCAGAAACATCAAAAGAGGTTGAGGAAGAAAATACAGATGAATTTGAGGATTTCTCCGACAGTGTGATTTCAGAGTCTAATACTGAACAGTCTCCACTGGAACAAGAAATTGTTACACCTAAGCTAGAGGTTAGGAGGTCTTCCAGAACCATTAGACCTCCTAAGAGGTATTCCCCTTCTGTTAATTACCTTCTACTGACGGAGAACGGTGAACCACAATGTTACTCTGAAGTAATGAGTTTGAAAGACTCGTCTCAGTGGGAGCGAGCTATGAGAGAAGAGATGGATTCACTAAACAAGAACATGACTTGGGTTCTTACACCGCTTCCATCCGGGAAGAAAGCTCTTCAAAACCGATGGGTATTTAGGATCAAGGATGAAAGTGATGATACAAAGAGATACAAAGCATGATTGGTAGTGAAAGGGTTCCAACAAAAGCATGGGGTTGATTATAATGAGATATTTTCTCCTATGGTAAAAATGACTACAATCAGACTGGTGCTTAGTATCGTGGTTGCAGAAAACTTGCATCTAGAGCAGCTTGATGTGAAGACAGCTTTTCTGCATGGTGATCTTGAGGAGGATATCTACATGGCACAGCCAGAGGGGTTTCAAATAGTTGGTAAAGAAAACATGGTGTGCAAGTTAAAGAAGACTCTATATGGATTGAAGCAGGCGCCAGACAGTGGTATATCAAGTTTGATGATTTTATGGGCAGGAATGGATACAAAGATGTGAGATGAACCACTACTGCTATCTCAAGAATTTCGATAGTTCCTATATCATTCTACTGCCTTATGTAGATGATATGCTGATTGCCGGTTCAGACATGTCAGAGATTAATAAGTTGAAGCGACAGATGTATGAAGAATTTGAAATGAAAGATTTAGGTCCAGCCAAGCAAATTCTTGGTATGAGCATCACCAGAGACAAGAAGGACAGTTCTCTAACTTTATCTCAGGAGAAATACATCTGGAAAATTTTAGAGAAGTTTAACATGAGCGATGAGAAAACCACTACTCGAAGTACACCTATGGGTAGTCATATTAAACTTTCTAAGGATCAATCTCCTAGTACTGATGGAGAAAAGGCAAATATGGCAAAGATTCCTTATGCTTCTGCAGTGGGTAGTCTTATGTATGCAATGGTGTGCAAGAGACCTAATATTGCTCACGCAGTGGGAGTTATTAGCAGGTTCATGTCAAATCTAGGGAAAGCACATTAGGAAGCAGTGAAGTGGCTGCTTAGGTACCTAAAAGGAACTTCAAAGATGGCCTTATGCTTTAAAGGCAAAGATGCAATTCTTAAAGGGTTTTCAGATGCTGACTTAGGTGGGTGCAAAGAGACTTATAAGAGTACTACGGGATACGTGTTCACTATGGGGGACACTGCAATCTGTTGGAAATCTAGAATGCAGAAGAGTGTGGCACTCTCAACCACGGAAGCTGAGTATATGGCAGCTGCTGAAGCGAGTAAGGAGCTTGTTTGGTTGAGAACTTTCTTAGAGGAGTTAGGCAAGGAACAAACAGATTATCTGTTGTACTGTGATAATGAAAAAAGTGCTGTGAATTAGCCAAGAATCCTATGTATCATGGTAAAACGAAGCACATTCATATGCGTTATCATTTCATTCAGGGTATAGTCAGTGATGGGACTATTCGGTTAAACAACATTAGGGGAAACAGGAATCCGGCAGATATGTTTACCAAGGTTGTGACCTTGGACAAACTGAAGCTCTTCAGTTGATCTCCAGGAATAGTGTTGAGGAGGTGGCAACGAACAGGTGAAAGACATGGTATATATTGAAGACTAAAGATTACTGGTACAGGTTGGTTTACATGTAGAGCAAGTGAAGACAGTCTGAGGCTCCAAGTGGGAGATTGTTGGGTTCTAGCCCCGACCCGTCTTGGGTTAGGCAATTGAAGACTTGAAGGGTTGAATGGGCTGGCCACCCACTCAACTTTAGTGGCCCGTTTATTTTATTTCTTGTAACTTGTGGAGAAAGAAACCCTAGATGCCTTCCTATATAAACCATATTGTATCATGTATTTTTTGTCAGCACCTCAATAAAAGAAGAGACACTGTTCGTTGCCCGTGGACATAGGTTACACACCGTGACCAAACCACGTAAATCCCGTGTTCGTTTTATTATTACTTTATTATAATATTGTTATTATTGTTTTGTGGGTTTTGTGAGACATCACCTACTGCCGCCGTCATCATTCAATATTATACATAGGAATTTGAAAGTGTGTTTATCAATCTGTGATTGTGAAGAAGTCAACGCCACCAACCCCTTTTAATATTTATTTGTGTGTTTGTGAGATACATAGAAGCCACCAAAACAAGGTAACTTACATCGATCAGAAGTCAAAGAATTGTGGACAGTTGCTGTTGGTTTGTTTGATCAAGACGTAAGCAAGTCCAGGTTCCTTTTTTGCTTTGGTTATTTAGTTATTGTTTGGGTTATTTATTGGTTCAGTTTTACTTCTCGTTTATCCACTGTGTTTACTTGGTATTCGTTTTAGAAATCAATTAGAAATACCGTTAAGTTCTTAAGGCCCGAGCCGTTGTATTGTATTGATTTCTGTCGCCCTATCCGACTCCTTTCGGCTCAGCCGCGTACACGTAATACCTAACATGGCATTCGTCTTTATCCCATTTAGAAAATCAGGAGAGCACATGTGTGGATCAAAATCATCAAAAACTATTTAGCCTCATGTATACTATCAGAACTAAGATACCCTATTTTTTTACCAAGAAAATTGCTAGCATACGCTCATGAGTTTCTTGAACAACCTCATTAAACACTGTCAATAATGTTCGCTCTTAAAAGCAAGTTCATTGAATCTGTCTAAAATCGTAGGATAGACAAATTCTATTAAATCAGATATTTGATCTAATGAATTCTTAATTAGAACATCATATCAGATTTCTACAATTGCTTCGCCATCATGGACCCCAAACATTCCCTTCACTATTATCCAATAGCCCATCTGAAAATTCTTTTATCTTTTCAAAAGTTAAAGGCTGGCATTCAACTATGAGCCTTACGTTTTTGCTATTTTAAGTACTTTATACTTTGACCACATGTAGCAAGCACTAATTATAGTATTTACATAATCATTTATAGTTCCATTTTGTATAATAGGTAAAATTCATCTGAAATCACCAAAAAAAAAAAAAAGCAACTACCTTACCTCCACATAATGCTTCTGAAGTGTTTGTTGGATTACCTATCATAATATCTTTTAAGGTCATTTCTAATGCTTCAAATACATGTTTATGAATCATGAGAGCTTCATCACAAATAATTAAGAATTTTTTTTTCAATAATTTATAGACATCACTATTTCCCCATATTGAAAAACATAATTACATGTATAGTTCGAATTTGGATATGCAGTTATATTGAATATTAACAAAAGAAATATAAGTTACATTTGGAAAGTCAATTTTTTTACTTAATAGCATAATATATTATGTGTATACGCTTTGTATGATACATATAAAGTATGTTTAATAATACTTATAGCGACAAACTAAAACCAGCCTGTTTGTCTATTGTTGAACGAAATGAAGTAAACTTAAAACCAAACATCAGACCCTTAAACGATTGCATGGATTGACATGAGTGTCTGGATTCAAGACTAACCTGTTAGCACAACCATTGACCTTGTAGTTAGAACCATTTCATCCAAGGCCAGGATTCATAATTGTCAAAGTTGCATTTTCATTCAAAAACCTTTTGAAACGGAAAATATCAGGTTTGAAAATGGTAGCTTGAACTCGATTTCCCAATCATGAAATAACATAATAAGAATAAGAAATCATATATAAAATATTCTTGAAAACTATATCAAATATTATAAAGAATCATGTAGGTCCCATGATGTATCTAACAACAAAGTTCCCGAGTAAATCTGGACCACTAGCTAGCGGAAATCACTGGTGGTCCAAGATCTCAGATCTTAGAGTGTTTTGGGTTATTTCCAGGAAGTTGGGAGAGAAAGGGAGTAGAGAGAAAGGGCAGGTAGTTTGGATAAGAAAGTTTTTTCGCAAAAGGTTATTGTGCATGTGAAGTCTTCCACTATTTAAAGTGGAAGACATTCCATGCTTCCATTTATATTGTTTCCGGCCCATTGGGCTAAAGGCCTCGGGCCCAAACATACAAACAAACAAAGTCGACAAGCTACCTAGATACAACATTGACGCACTAAGCGAATACAAAAGACTAATGTACAAAACTGGCCCAACAATCTCCCTCTAGCCTTTAGTAATTAGCCTCTGTCTTCCGTCGGTCTCATATACGAAGGGGGGCGAATAGTCAAACAATTGATTGTCAACAAAATAGTGTACAAACTTGTTGAATGTTTCAACTATTCGGTCGGTATTGTCCCTTTGAACATCCTTCACTATGGACAAGGGTGAGTTGTAGAGCTTCAACAGATCGTCCTTGTCGAGACCGCAGTTCATGCTTATCAAAGAAACATAGCGTGTGCATGGTCTCACAGTGGATCGCCACTTCCCCTGTGCTGTTGTCGAACTCCCAAGCAACCAAGTCATACAATATGTCGGGAGTGAACGGTTCTCCATGGTATATTCACTCACATGATCTTCAGGCATCTTGTATCGCCATGCTTTTCTTCCCTTGTCGGCGTTGGGGTCCACTTCGGTAAGATGAATGTACGATCTACCCTTTTTGAGAGTGAAATTGGGGTAATCTTCCTTCCATTCCTTGTTGATGAAGCGTTTGAACCATCCATCAAGGTTCTCATAAGAACATTTTCCCACAGCTCTTCGAAAGTAGTTCATGTCAAGGATTGACAGAGTATGCGATCCTGATAGCTCAAATATGTGAGATCCCCATTGGCACGCCTAACAGCTCATTTCCCACTATCCTTGGGCCACCTGCTGTACAAGATAGGAGAATCGTCATGATAGTGATAGTTTCAGCCCCTTAGAATTGTAGATCGGCCAATAATATACCACTTTTTCTTCTTTTAGGCGCATGAGAAGCCGAAGCATCTGTTGCCTCGAGAGCCACCACGGTAACTAGCTCTTAAACCGCTTCTTCAACTACACGAACCGGTGTGTCTGGGTTAGGGGAGTGGTTTATGCCGTCATTATCGACGTCTTCTTTTCTCATGGATTCGGTACCTGCACATGTAGCAACGTTAAAAATAGAAAGGTATCCCTCTTCTATAGCAACGTCCGCATCCTTTATTTTCTTGGCAGCCTCGATCACTTGTTGTTGGTCTTTAGGTGTGTCGTCATGTGTAGGTTAACGTGGTCCATCTTCACTACAAGCTCTAGTGTTACCGTTGCCACCACCATCACATCAACACTGTCATGAGGATCATCATCAACCTCATTAGTTTCATCATCTTCCTCGTCATTATCCGACTAATCCTCCTCGCTTTCCTCTTCTTCCTCAGCTCCAACTTCCGGAGCAACACAAATTCACCACCAACAGTGCTAGCAGGCACTGCTGTGGTGACCACAGTCTTCACACCACTCGTAACCATCACATCAACACCACTAGGACCAGCTTGAAACTGCTGTCCTGCACCACCTTTCTCAACCCTTGCTCATTTCTTGGGATTTACCCAACTCCCAAAACGGCATCCAGTCGATCCTCTAAATCCTCCATGTCTTGATCAGTCATATGCATAATCTTAGAGGCACTTAGGTATTTGTTGGCCATATCCTCTTTAACTTTCAACTGCATCTCATTCAGTCTGTCTTGCTCAGCCAACATTTCCTTCAGTTTATCGGCTTCGGATCGAAGATCCACATTCACAGCCACGATTGCATCAACCTTTCTTGAGGATCCTTGATTACCCTCAAGCAAGCCGATTCTGGCTTCCAGTTTCTCGGATTCTTGCAACATCTGATCAGTCCATTTCTCTGACTCCTCTTGAACCTTAGCTTGAGCACGAGAGGATGATGACATGTCACTCTCAAGGTAGGAGACTCGTGATTCAACCGTTAATCCTTCATCATGTTTCCTTGCAAGTGAAAAGGATCGATTAGTCATAAGTTGTTGCTGATTGTCAATCCGTTTCTAGAGAGACTCAATCCATAAGCGTTTCAATGAGCCTTTTGTCTTTTTCGCGCTCATGCTCCAGATTGGTTATTCTTTCAACAAGTTAGGCTTCCTTCTTTCGTTGCTCTCTGACAAACTCAATCATCAAAAGTTCCCTTTTGACACGCTTTTCGTATGATTCCTCTAATGCCTGAATCCTCTTAAGAATAGGATCAGTGTACACTGGAGGCTTAGTGTATCTTTCACCTGACAATGAGGTTAGGGTCATGAAGATAGTGGTTTGGGTAACGATTGGTGGGGTTATTGATTGGGTAGGCTAGGCTTGGGTTTGGAGAGGCATGGTCACGGTTTGGGTTTGAATAGATGTGAGTAAAGTTTCGGTTGTGATTGGTTCGGTTGTGATTTGGGCTATAAGTGAAGTTACTTTGGAAAGTGGAGGTTGGTGAGGTAAAAGTTTGAGTCCAATAAGTGGATGTTCTAAGTGGTGAGGTAAAGGCGGGTGATCCTATGGGTGAGGTTATCATGGGAGGTGATTGGATTGATTGTTGAATAGGGGAGGGATGGGTAGGTTGACTAGTTATGGGTTCTTCTATGTCGGGTAGGGAGGTGGTCTGCATTGGTCTGTCTGGTAAGATGTCGGATGGAGTTATTGGTTCATCCTAAAGTTTCCTAGAAGTATGTTTAGATTTGGTTTTGGCCTTGGTTTTGGTCTTGGGTTGTTTGCTTTTCTTGGCAGCTATGGTTGGGGTATTGAAGTGGGTGAGGTAGTTATAGGCTCGTGTGGAGGTGTGGCTGTCTGGGCAGGTTGGGTTTGTGTCAAGATGGAAGGAGTAAAGATTACCTTAAGTGATGGCATCTTTGAAGAGGCAGGCTTCTGGGAGTCCCTGGCTCTTTTCAAACGTTTAAGCGGCTGATCGGTTTCTTTTTCTCCCTCGGTCTCATGTGGATGACCTGTAGCAGAAGGCTTGCTGACAGCCTTCCTTTTCTTGCCGTGCCTTTTCTTTATTCTATGTTCACCCTCGACATCGGTGTCTGTTTCCGTAGCCTCATCATCCGATTCACCACTACCACGGTCACCATCACTGTCATCATCCCCGTCGTCTCCACTATCATCGTCACTGTCATCACCAGTGTCTTCGCCAACATGTTCAGTTTCAACAAATAAACCAAACTTACTGTCTGGCACTTCACCTATGTACTTGTATCCTCCTCTCACCGTCAAAAAGTTAAGGGTAGCGGATGCTAACCCTGGTTCGCCCCTGAAGTGCACTTCTCTTTACACCTTCCCTTTAGTCAAAAACAATGCACTTCAATGGCTTCCAACCAATTACAGTCTAATACAACTCCTCTAATCAGCCTGTCTTCATAAGAATGTCATCCCTAAAAAACATGTTCGCGTCAATACTTCACAACAAATCAGCAATATGATATAAATAAAACTAGCAGTATTACCCGCGCGCTACAGCGAGATGCACCAAACGCATTATATGTTTTGATGAATGTTCAGACACAAACGTAATAATAGTTAAAACAATCAAGTGTACCACAATCTTAATTTACTTTCAAAGATGTAGCAATATGATATCAGCAGCCCCACTTTGACTTACGAATTGTA
Organism: Bidens hawaiensis; assembly: GCF_021521415.1. Lineage (NCBI taxonomy): Eukaryota > Viridiplantae > Streptophyta > Magnoliopsida > Asterales > Asteraceae > Bidens > Bidens hawaiensis. The sequence continues at coordinate 250,034 of NW_027494835.1, forward strand.
ATCACAACAGCAATTTCAAAATATATCAAGTCAATATTTTTTGTAGAGTTTCAAATTAGTTACAGATTCATATGCCAATTTCCTACTGCTTCTGTCCCAGCAAAACTAACATCCGGAGTTCAGTCTGCAAAATGTTTATTACGTACATGTTATGTATAGAAAAAAACGTTTTGACCTTACAAAAGGCAAAATGCAGTTTTTGAGCTAATATAAACCAAAATACCAATCAAAGTGATACAACTCGACTGGTGTACACAAGAAAAAAGAAACGGGTCACACCCAATGACCCGGATGCAGCTGAATCGGAGCATTTTAATGCATTAGCTGGGAGTTGGATGGACCCACTTGGTCATCAAAGAAGTGAGACAATGGAGAGGTGGGGAGCTGTTCAGATTACAGAAATTGTTCGTATTCATAACTGCTAGAGAAGCTATAAGTAGCAGGCTATGTTTCATTTTGTTATCATTCAGTATTTTGATTATCACTTTGTTTGTATTGGAGACCTGCCCTTCTCGAATTGGGTTTACTAACAATCGAATCGTTTGTTACTTTTGATTTCCTGTGGTTCTATCATTTGGTTCCATTGCCGGGAAACGAAGAGCAACGATGGTCCAGACCCGGAGCAGTTCCGAAAGTGGCGGCGGTGGTCCATCTGATGTTGTTGTTACCGAATTAGCGGCGATTGCTGCTAAACTCGAGGCTATGGAGTCCTTAAAAGAGGACATGGCAGCGTTGAAGCATCAAGCAACGGCCAGGGAAAAGTCAAGCAGTGGTGGAGGAAGGTATGATGATGGAGAAACAAGCTATTCCGGTTCCAATCGCCGGCCCTATCATAAAATTGAGTTTCCAGCTTTTAGTGGTGGAGACCCAAGGGGTTGGATACTTAAGGCAGAAAAATATTTTCGATTTTACAACACCCACGATGAAGAAAAGGTGGATGTGGCAGCTATGCATCTAGAGGGAGATGCCCTAGATTTCTATTCATGGTTGCCTGCTGAGCAAGAGCTCGTTTATTGGGAAGAACTAACCAATGCTTTGCAGAAGCACTTTGGGCCACCCGAATTTCAAAACCCAGATGAGTATTTATGTAGTATAAAACAAACCGGTTCTGTCATTAAGTATAGGCAGGAGTTTGCACGAAGGTCATCCAGGGTTTCAAATTGGCCTGAACATTGTTTATTGGGAGTGTTCCTCAACGGACTTAAAGAGGAATTGAAGGCAGATGTTCGCATCCATAAGCCTCGAACTGTATACAAAGCCATGAGTTTAGCACTCGAGTTTGAAGCTAAGCTAAGTCACTCATACAGAAAAGAAACCCACTGGAAGTTCCCAACTAAAACCTGATTCAAAGCCTTTTACCCCTAGTTCATACTCATCATCATTCACTAACCAACCCAAGCCCAATCTTCGGATCACAGATGCGGAGAAACAAGCCCGAATCATAAAGGGTGAGTGTTTTAGGTGTGGAGATAAATATCGCCAGGGCCATCGATGTAAAACTGGCACATTCAAGTATTGGAAGTTGATGAGGAAGTTGAAGAGCGAATCGAAACCACCAGCTTTGATGATACCCAAGAAGAAATCGCTGAGATCAGCCTACATGTGATCCTCGGAAATTCAGGTCCTACCACCATGAAGGTTCATGGTACACTTAATTCTACCGAGGTGTTAATTTTGGTTGATGGAGGGTCAACACACAACTTCATTTCTGATGTCTTGGTAAATGAGTTGGAGCTTGTTACTCATATGGCAGAACCGTTTGGCGTTCAAATCGGTAATGGAGACGTGATACGTTGTAGCCGAGTTTGCAAAGATCTGTCTTTACAGGTCAATGATCTCAAGATCACTCAAGATTTTCACCTGTTTTCTATTGGAGGGGCTGACTTAGTGCTGGGTGTAAAATGGCTGGCTACTTTAAATACGGTATAAGCCAATTGGAAGGATATGTTTATGGTGTTCACCATAGATGGAAAATGATATAAGTTACAAGGTGTTCCTCCAGTTTTCAGCACTTAGCCATCGATTCTGAAATTAATCCCGTTGTTCCAGCTCTGTTACAGCCTATTCTTACTCGTTACACTACCATCTTTGAAGAGCCACAAGATTTACCCCCTGTTCGTCGCCAAACTCACTCAATTCCTTTAATGCCAACTTTAGCCCCACCTAATATCCGTCCCTACCGATACCCACACTCCCAAAAAACAGAAATAGAGAAACAAGTTGAAAAACTGTTGGCAACCGGGTTTATCCAGCCTAGTACCAGCCCATGTTCTATCCCCGTCTTACTGGTAAAGAAAAAGGATAACTCGTAGCGGATGTGTGTTGATTATCGGGCCCTTAACAAGATCACTGTAGCTGACAAATATCCTATCCCTAACATTGATGAGCTCTTGGACGAATTATACGGTGCTACGGTGTTCTCGAAACTAGATTTACGGTCGGGATACTATCAAATTAGAGTGGCTGATCAAGATGTCTCCAAAACAGCATTTCGAACTCATTCGGGGCATTACGAGTTTAAGGTAATGCCCTTTGGGTTGACTAATGCACCGTCCACTTTTCAAGCTTTCATGAATGACTTGTTTTGTCCCTTTTTACGCCGTTTCATACTGGTTTTTTCGATGATATATTAATTTACAGCCGATACATGGAATAACACTTATTACATTTAGAACAGGCCTTGAAGTTGTTGCACGATAATTACTTCTTTGCCAAATTATCAAAATGTTGTTTTGGACAGACCCAAGTAGTCTTTCTCGGGCATGTTATGACTTCAGAGGGTGTCCAAGTGGAACAAGAGAAGGTCTCAGCTGTTCAATCCTGGCCGATTCCATCTAATGTTAAACAAGTTAGAGGGTTCTTAGGCCTAACCGGGTATTATAGACGATTTGTGCGGAACTATGGGTTAATCGCAAGGCCTCTCACAGTCCTCACTAAAAAAGATGGGTTTACTTGGTCTGAAGATGCTCTGGCTGCATTTAATGCTTTAAAACAAGCCCTGTTGTCTGCCCCGGTCCTCCGACTACCAGATTTCTCAACAACCTTTGTGGTGGAGTGTGACGCTTCCTCGAACGGGGTAGGGGCCATTCTATCGCAAGAGGAATACCCGATCGCTTATTTCAGTAATGGGTTTTCACCCTCAAATCGGGTTAAGTCCGCTTATGACCGGGAGTTATTGGCATTGGTTTTGGCGGTACAGAAATGGAACCATTATTTAATGGGACGCCATTTTATTATTCGTACCGACCATTATACCTTGAAGTTTTTGCTTGAACGACGCATTACGACAACCGAACAGCAGCTATTGCTGCTGAAGCTCATGCCTTATGACTTCTCTATTTGCCACCGAGCTGGGAAGGAAAATAGAGGGGCAGATGCTCTTTCTCGTATGCCACATTCTAGTGAGTTATTAACTCTCACGGTTCCTTATTGTGTTGAAGTTTCAGATATCAAGGCGGGCCTCTAAACGGACCCTTATACAAGAGACATAATCCAACGATTACTAGCTGACCCGTCTTCGGTCTATGATTATTACCTGGTGGATCAATCCCTATTTTATAAGAAGCGATTGGTAGTACCGGATGTCCCTGACATTAAGACTAAGCTGCTACAAGAAACTCACAACACCCAGTTGGTGGACATGGGGGATATTTAAAAACAATTAAACGTTTGTCAGCTCAATACTTCTGGCCAAAAATGAAACAGGAGGTTCGGCTTTATGTGCAGCAGTGTGTAGTGTGCCAGCAACAGAAATACCAAACGCTATCTCCAGCGGGTTTGCTCCAGCCCCTGACACAAATCTGGGAGGACATCTCAATGGATTTTATTGCGGGTTTGCCTCCATCTAATCGGGTTGACACCATCTTAGTTGTGGTGGACCGTCTAAGCAAGTACGCCCATTTTCTGTGTCTGTCTCATCCTTTCACGGCTAAGAGTGTGGCTTCGGTGTTTCGTAAAGAGATAGTGCGGTTACATGGCTTTCCACATTCCATCATTTCGGATAGGGGTGTAATATTTCTCAGCAAATTTTGGCAAGAGTTGTTTCGTTTGAGCCAAACCAAGTTGCAATTAAGCACTAGTTATCACCCCCAAAAGCATATGTAATAAAACCAGCATGTTTAGCAGCAACCATTTTCCAACCTGTGAACACAATAAATACTTTTTATCAAGTAAGCAGAAGTGCCCACTCAACAAATGAAAACGGCATAAAAAAACCAAGATGATGGTCACACTAAACTGCAAAAATATATAAACATGGGCAATGGTAGCAACCAATACCTTTTTATAAAGAAGTTAATTATTATTTTCCGAATAAAAAGTTTCCCATTAGTTACATAAAAAAATAAAAAACACAGATTGTTAATCATAATTACCTGCACAACGAAAATAAAAGGTGTGAAATTCCTAAGCTTACATTGAACTGCTTTATATATAACGGTCACTAATTTGATCAGGAAGCCGTAACCATTTCCATAACATGTAATAAGTGGCTGAAATTTGGTAGTATTAGTTGACAGAAAGAAGTGGCTTGTGGTCCATCAATTGACTTGCAGGCTGAAAATTAAACAAAGGAAACAACACACAATGCAAAACACTAAAACAGGAAATAATAAGAAAACTGTAAACAAAGAATTACAAAAATCACCAACAAACAATATAGGCAATCAAATCAAGTAGAAAAACTGAACAAAATTAAAATTGAAATTAGGGTTCATACCAAGAAGAGTAATGGCCGAAGGAAGCCAAAATCAGTGGTGAACGGGCCGTCCTCTCTGTCGACAATTAGGGCTTCAGATTGGAAGAAAACTTAAAAAGTTGTGAGATGGTTCAGATTTGAGATGATGGCGAGTGGAAGACACGAAGAGCATGGAGAAGATGTTTCCGTTATAAACGGTGTCAGATCGCATGCTGTTTGAACTTGTATATCAAGCTTCATTATTTGTACAGTTTGTGAATAGTAACAGTTACTTACAAATTAATACATATATATATATATAGGGGAGAGAACCCTCGAAAGTATAACGATTTTTTTTTTCGAATTTTTTTTACACATGCTTAATATATATAAGTTACATACACGTAAAAAAATTACACAATTTTTTACGCACCGAGTCGACTTTTTACATATGTGTAACAGACGTAAAAGTTAGTGTAACCACTTACATATTTATTCGCTCTCCTACTTTGACTTTTTTGCTAGATTTAATCTCAACCACATATTCCAACCAATTTAATTAAATGTGTGACCTAAATTGAAGTTCTTAAGTTCTTAAAACTCAACATGGTTCTCAAAATATCCCTCCCCTATATATATATATCTATATATATATATATAAAATGAGCTCCAAGCAATCAATCATCAAAGAACTACATCCTTTATACAACAAACAAAAGTGCAAAACTTAAAAACTAATAATAATTAAAAAATAAAAGCAGCATGGAAACACCAACTTGTGATCGACAAATTACATTAACCAAAACTGTTTCTCTTATCTAGACCACCCTCTCTAATAAAAGCTCCATCAGTCAAGGTTTGTGCGGATAGTAGGCGTTTATCTTCATCATCATCGTCATCATATTCTAATGGTTCTTGAGCATTTGAGGATGACACAGACGCGGTCCCATCTTCTTCTGCAATTTAGTTATCATAATAAATATGAAATTTTCTACATTATTTTATGGGTTGAATTAATCGTTACAAATACAAACTGCCTAAAGCAATAAAAAGATGAACACTTCTATGAACAATTCTATGGTCAAAGTCAAGCAATGCAAATAACCAACTTTC